>NC_143154.1:12236464-12398067 GCF_041381405.1 Jatropha curcas | reverse complement strand
GGGCTATTATGATGGGGTGTTTTGTAACCCGGATTTCAACATATCTAAGAGTTTGGAACCCTGCTAGACCAGTTTATGATAATGTGGGAATAGGAAGAGGCACTAGGTTAGACTTAGATGTCATGATTCACGTGAGGCTAGTTGAAAAGTGGGAGATGCATATCGGATAGTGGGTTCTTGAGACGACAGTTCGGATGATGAGGAGGCTGAGGATGCCGGTGACGCTAACATGGAGGAGGGTAATCCGACTCTTTTTGGTCCTTCTTCTGGTGCAGGTACTTCTGGCGCTGGTCCATCTTTTCAGGGAACATCAAGCATGTCTTACGATAAGTCCTTGCACGGATGATGTCCCGAATGGACATGTTTGACACACGCCTTAACGGAATGGAATCGATGATTGCTGACAGATTCCAGTCCATAGAGATTATGCACGGGAGCCTCGACTCTCGCATTGATAATTTGTAGGGCCAACTCCACACTGTCATTCAGTTATTGCAGCCACACCCGCCTCCACCACCGGAACCTTGATAGATTTTGACTTCTTCTCGTTTGTTTTTTTTTTTCTATTTCGATTTTTGTTGGATGTTATGTCTTGAATTTTTGTTTCCCTTGTTGCTGTTTATGTCTTTTTTGAATATTATATATTCTCATATTTTTTTCTTTTTACTGTTTTTCTGATTTTCTAGCTATGCTACATTCCAACACCCAACTCTATTCTATTTTTCAATACAATGATTGTGGCAAGGCCAGCACACCTTAGGCAAATCCCACATCGGTTAAGGACGGGGTAAACGATCTATACATAAGAGGGGTAGCTTCTAACTTGGTTAGCGCGCTTTTGGGCGGGTTGCAAAGCCTGCCTGAGGGACAAATCCGTGAGGGTTGCAAAGCCTAAAGCGGACAATACTGACCAGGTCAGGGCTATGACAATTGGTATCAGAGCCGGCCCTGTGCCCTCTGGCCGGTGGTGGGGCAAACCTCAGCGAGGACGCTGAGTCCCCAAGGGGGGGTGTATGTGACAAGGCCAGCACACCTTAGGCAAATCCCACATCAGTTAAGGACGGGGTAAACGATCTATACATAAGAGGGGTAGCTTCTAACTTGGTTAGCGCGCTTTTGGGCGGGTTGCAAAGCCTGCCTGAGGGACAAATCCGTGAGGGTTGCAAAGCCTAAAGCGGACAATACTGACCAGGTCAGGGCTATGACAATGATGGTAATGCTTACTACACTCTCTTATTCTTTCCTATTGCTAATGTGATAAGTTTGGGAAAGTAGGCTTATTTTTTAACACATTGGGGATAATGTGCTAGATTAAATTGGGGGAAGGAAAATTTTAGTTAAAATTTTATTTTATTTTAATTTTAATTTTATTATTTTAGCTTCACATGGTTGGAATAATTGTTAGAACGCTTGAAAATTATCATAATTTAGTAACTTGTGATAAATTTAGTTGATTTTATAATCTAATATGTTTGAGCTTTAATTTTTTTTTGACTTAACATGATTCTTTGGTTTAACTATTTGTTTCTAAGATTATAAACACTAATTTTTGTGAATTTTATGACATATAGATATGTTTTAATCAAAATTTATTTAACCTTGGCATTCCTAGAACAAATTAGAATTCCCTTTGAAACAAATTTTTTAAATGCTTACATTTAGAAAGAAATGATTTAGGCATTCTTTGTTGAACCCCTTATTTAGCCTGGGCCAACTAAGTTAAAATGTGACTTTTGCAACCAATTTGAGGCCTATATCCAAATTTTTTGTTCACCCTTATTAAGCCTAGCCACTAAACCAAATTAAATTCCTACCCTAAAGTGCAACAATGTATAATTGAAAGATTTGATTTTTATTAAAATATAGCAACAAAAAGGGAGAAAATTTCATTAATACTAGCAAGTGGACCAAATTAGAAAATTTAAAGAGAAACACCCCATAGAAGAAGCAATCAATCAAAGAATTCAAGTTTGGGGAATTAAAGCAAGGACAAAATTATCAAAGTATCATGAAAAGACCTTGCCAAAATATCTCTAGTTTTGAGCTAGTGAAGAACTTCAAGATTAATTTCCTTTTACAATTTGTTTTGATATAATGAAAATCTTGATATTATGCATTTTCTGTGCTCTTTGTCTATCTTTTTATCCTTTTTCTTTGTTTAGCTATAATTATACCTCTAAAACCCCATTACAACCTAAATAAAGACCTTTTGATCTTTTAAATTGTATGCATTTCAATTGTGGAAAAGGGATGACTAATTTTGCATATGGGAATGTTGAACTTAAAAAGGCTAAATAATTTTTGTGAAAATTCATATCCTACTTATCATAGGTTGAATAAATGTTGGTGTTGAAAAATCTTTTTAACTTATATTTAAATTAAGAAATGTGTTTCATCGAAAACTTGAATTTTTGCTTAGATATAATTAGCATGGAAAACACTTGATTTATTTGCATATTACTAATTTTGATATCTTTTTGAAATTGTGAATAATTATCTCCAACCATAGTAAGCTAGTTTTGTTAGTTTATTTTGTTCTTTTGTTTTTAGTCTTGTTGCTTGAGGACAAGCAATGGTTTAAGTTTGGAGAATTTTGATAGGTGTCATTTTTACAGTATTTTTAATATAGTTTTTATTTGGAATTTTAGTAATTTTAATCACTTTAACTAATATTTACTTCGTTTTATTTATATTTTGTTCAAAGCTTCCTTCAATCATAATCCACTTGATCTTAAAGAAAATTTCAGGGTTTTGGCACAGAAAATAGCATTATCAAGCAAAACACTCAGGCTCTGGCACGCCCAGCCCATGCACATTAGCACTCCCGAGCTAAACTTAAGGAAAATCAAGTGGAGACTCAGACTCTAGCACGGCTAGCCCGTGCTATCTGGCACGCCCGTGCCTAAAAGGACCTCAGGGCGTGCTTGCTTAAGCACGCCCGTGATGCATTTTATCTTGGAAAGTTAGAGCCTAGCACGCCCTGCCCGTGCTATGGTGCACGCCCGTGCCACGGCGCACGCCCGTGCCACAAATACTTCTCTGGACGTGTTGCAGAGCACGGCCTGTGCTGAATCATTCATTGAACTCAGACTCTGGCATGCCCAAGCCGTGCTATGGAGCACGCCCGTGCTACGAAGTTAATGCTGTCTTGAATTAAAAATGCCAGCCAGTCTCTATAACTTACATGGGCCCACCTCAGATATTTTCGTAACGTGCAAATCAAGATCTAAACCTATCTAGGAAGATGGAAGAGTCCTAATTGAGAAGAAATCTAAGCCTCAATAGTTTGTGATCTCCAAAAAAAGATTTCGTACTTAATAAGGATTCTATTTCCTAAATGGAGTCGGATTTTCTTCCAGGAGGTCTATATAAAGAAAAGAACCATTCATTGTAAAGCCATCTCTTGTTCTATTATTTTCTATATTGTTCTCTCTCTCTCTCTCAAAGACTTCAAGCATTCAAGATTCATACTAAGATTCAAGGAAGCCGTCCACGTATCTGCCGCCTAGTTTTTATTTCTAAACTCTTAATCTTGTTTTACTTTTCATTATTCATATTAATTATGAAATTTTATTCAAGTATTATTGAGTTTTATTTAATTACTATGTCGAAGTAAATCCTCATACTAGGGATTTGATGTAGCTTAAATTATTTTCCAATTTATAATATTATATTTGTTTTTCTTTGTTCAAAGTATAATTTATTATGCACTTAATGCTTCCAGACAGAGTTTTTCCCCTGGATTGATTTATTTCATTAATCACTATGGGGAGAAGTGTTTTTTATATGAATAATAATAAATTATATGAGAATAATAACTTGATGCGGAAGTTATATGGTTTGGCTCATGGGGGTTTTCATAAGTTAATGACCTTAGGTTATGAACTCACAAAACAAACCACAAAACTTAATGATTTAATTCATGTTTGATTGCGCTATTGGAAGATAGGTAATTAGACCGGGTTAGAATAGCTAACAATACATCGGGAGAGCTTGTTAGTGATTTTAGGGTTGTTTCCCCTACTTGAACAATTAAAATTGATTAACAAATTAATAAAATAAATTGGATAGAGTTAAGTGAAATCAAAATCCCTAGTAGTTTTAAAATCCTTGATTTCTTTTCATCTGAATATTGTTGCTTGATTTATTTCTGTTTTATTTTTAGAATTTACTTTTCTTACAATAAATCTCTCTTATTGCCGTTTAAATAATAATAGGTTAACACAATTTTGGTACTTGATATACAATCCCTGAGGAGACGATACTCTACTTACTTTATATTACTTGCTACGATTTCGTATACTTACGAAAAACCACTGTCAGCTGTTTAAGCTGTAACTATTGAGGGCTGGATAACCCACGAATCTTAGGGACCTAATTCATAAATATCAATCCATGTCAATTATTTTAATTGAAACCAAAGTTGGTAAAAATAGAATGAAAATAATATGGGATCAGTTAGACTTTGTAGGAAATTTTGTGGTGAACCCAATGGGGCTTAGTGGTGGTATTGCTTTGTTGTGGAACGTTAGAGATTCAATCCAACTTATCTCTTATTCAAATTATCATATGGACGCGGCTATAAACATCCAGGATTGTTCTCCTTATTTGCTCATCCGAGAAATGAGGTCATGTGTTGCACTTTCAATAGTTGTTCGATGGGTTTCGTGAAGCTCTGGAATCAAGTGAACTATTTGATTTAGGTCTACATGGTACCAGTAGGGTGTGCATAAGAATGTGGAAATCCTAACCCTTTTTGCCGTCCTAAATTTCCCATCCCACAAAAAATTCGATATAAATTTAATTCTCACTTCCCAATTCCCTCTCAATTCCCATCCCGTAGATAATTTTGGGACGGAAATGGTTCTTTGAGCAAAATCAATCCATACTGATTCAAAATCATGTGCCATCCTGTCCTGTTTCAAAATTGGATAATCTCAACCTGTTTATCATATATTGATAAAAAAAAGTAATTTTTTTATATTGATGAAAAGTAATCTTTATTATATATTATTCCCTACTCATTTATTAGTTTGATAAAAAAGTAATTTTTAGTTTTGAATAATTGCATAATTGCTGATGCAATAAACTTCCTATTTTAAAGCCTAAAATAAAGATAGAAATTTATTTTTAATTTTAAATTTCCTAAACTTCATATTGTTTTTAACTTCAGCTGTTTTCTCCATATTAAAACTTAAAAAAAATCTTAAAAACCAATGATAAAAGATTAAACAAAGTTGATAAAAGTTGGATTCTTCTTCTTAAAGAGTGACTTCTACATGTGATCATCAGGTCATTAAAATCATAAAGATATACCATTTTTACTTTTAAATTTTTTTATATTTTAATTTCGCTACTTCAGGATTCTAATCTTTTTTTTTTCGGTAGTTGTAGATTCACTAGTGATGAACACTTGAAAAAAAAAATCATAAAAATAATCTTTGTGCATCAATATGCTGAATGTTTTTTTCTTTAGAATATGAATATTTTCTCAAATTTATCTGAATTTAGCATACTATTTTCTAGCATTAATTAATATATTTCTAAATAATTATCTCATAACTAATTAATGGGATAGAAAATAAAATTAATGTTGCTTTCTCAAGTCTTGAATAGTTTGGATGGTTTATACACTTGATGCAATTGCTATTGCTATTTTGTGTTCTATACTTGATTAATTTGCAAGTCTATGTTATTTACTATGATGGTACAATTGTGTGTGCCTGATTATGTAGGTTGATACAAACATTTTATTACAGTAATATGTTTTCCATTTGAAATTCTTATACATTCTCTTAGAAGTAAAGTTCCTTTCGATAATGAATGTGCAAAGCAGATTTCTGATTCGGCCACACCATTCCATCCGCCTACATAAATGTTATTTTTACTCTAGAATGAAGGTGCAACCAAGGGAAAGGCCTTATTTATTGTTGCCCTCAAATTAGTATATATGTGTGTGTAGTTATGTACTACCTCGAAAAAATAGTATCACAGTATAAATGTATGAATGTATTATAAAATTTAAATGAAATGAATAATACAAATAAAATATGAAAAAAAAAAATAATAGTAAATGTTCTTTGAATAATCCAAAGTAAAAGGAAAGGTGATAAAGTACCTAAGAAAAATAGGTGTATTTTCTATTTAATAATTTAATTATGCTTATTTTTTTTTACAATGTAATATATTTTATAGAAACAAAAATAAAAATATTAACTCAAATATATTTCATTATTGTTGTCCTTCCTTTAATTTTTCGTCGAAATACAATTACAAGTCATTGTTATTTATAATTACATGAGCTTGCACTATTGGTGATTTTTGTGTTGCTTCCTTTTTATTCTAGTAGTAGTGCCTTTTTAATCTCAGTAGCTTTATTAGTTGAAAATGATTTGTAAAATTCTATTGGAAGCATGTGAAAGCCATTTTAAAATTTTTAAATTTAAAGCACGATAATATATTCATTTTTAAATTTTTATTTTTTTTATTTTTGTGTAAAGCATACTTTTTGTATATGTATATTATTTTTATGTTTGGGGACTATATGTATTCAAATTCGTTGATGACTAAATTGAGATAAAAAAATTTTTTACCAACGATTCCTTATACCTTCGTGGACAAAAAAATCTGATAGAATGCACTTTTTTAATGTCGGTCATATTCTAAAATTATTTATGTTCTTGTAAATCAAAATAAAATGTCGAAGAGCAAGGAACACCATGATGCTCCTCGTGATAATATGGCCAAACCATATGGGAGTGTGAGCTCACAACTAATAAGGCAACAAAATACATCAACATCTCCTAGTACTACATCTCATGATGAAGGTACACCTTTGATAGTCCTTCTCATCCTGATAGTATAGGTAATATGTTGAAGTCTGGGGTTTAGGTCATTTTATAAAAGTTTATGATGATCATGGTATTGAAATGGGTAAAGCACTTATGGTGTGGAAAAACTATCGTGCCTCATCAAAGCATGGTACAACTAGGTTATGGTGGGATCTTAAGCATATTTGTAAGAATTTTAAATACAAAAAGGAGTTGTTAAAAAAGAATAAGAGTGGTAAGTAGATAAAACACAAACAAAATTACATTTGAGTAAGTGTGAGAGGGACAGTGATAAATTAGCATATTGGAAGTTTAACCAAGTAACTGCTATGAGGTCTATGGTTAGGATGATAATAAAGGATGAGTTGCCCTTTAAGTTTGTAGAGAGAAAAAAGTTTAATGAGTTTTGCAAGAACTCCAACTTGAATTTCAAACACCCTCTAAGTGGATAGTAGCTAGAGATATTTATCAAATTTTTTCTGAAGAGAAAAATAAATTACACACACTTTAAGATTTTGAGTATTAGCCACAATCATTTACCACTGATACTTGGACTAGTCATCAAAACATCTCTTATTTGTGTTTGACATGTCACTTTATTGATAATGATTGGACAATGCAAAACTGGATTTTATACTTCTGTTTAATAGAAAAGTCATAAAGGGGTGAATTTGGGTAATGTTATTGACTTTGCATGGATGAGTGGGGATTTAATAAGGTTATGTGTATTACCATTGATACTGCAATTGTGATGATACATGTGTTGCACAATTAAAAAGAACTTTGAAGCAAAAAATGCGTATGTGTTGGATAGTGAGGCTTTTCACATGACATGTGTTGCACATATTTTACACTTGATGGTTAAAATTTGGATGAAGATTGTTATGCAAATCAATTAATAAAATGAGAGCTACATGTAAATATGTCAGGAGTAGCCCACAAAGATTAGACAGCTTTAAAGAAAATGACAAGATTTCCAAATAGATTATGCAATATTAGATTGTGGGCTTATTTAATGTTAGAGACAGCTCTACAATTTAGGAAACTATTTGAGAGACTTGAATTATTAGACTCTACCTATAGGAATGAATTAGATAATTCTTTGCCTCCAGAGAATGATTGAGATAAAGTGCAAAACTTGACTAGGTTTTTAAAAAGGTGTTATGATGTGACATTAAAAATATCTGGATCATTATACTCTACTTGAAATATGTTTTTTCTTTTCCTAAGATTTGTACTGTGTTAAAGGAGTTGCAAACTTGTATGGTCAGTGATGATGTGGAATTTGCAAATATGGCAAAGGAAATGAAGGGAAAATTTGATAAATATTGGGGTCAATTCGATAAGATGAATATGATGTTATTTATACTTGTAATATTAGACCCTCGATACAAGTTAAGGTATTTAAGGGTGAAGTATCAAGAATTTTTGGGTGAAGCTGCAACAGATAAATTAGTGGAGAAGGTACTCAGAAATCTAAATTTGTTGATTTCTAAGCATGGAAAAGAAGAAAATACTTGTGAAAGTTTTGATATGGGGAACCAAGGAAAGAATATGGAAACTAATGCAAATGATGTGGAGATTGATGAGTACTTTTTAGAATTAGAAAAAGAGAATAATTTGAATATTGAATCACAGTTGGATAGGTACTTAAATAATCAACCTGAGAAATTTACAATAAATTTTAATTTGCTATTATGGTGGAAGGTAAATGTTATGCGATATCCTATTTTAGCTAAAGTAGTTAGGGATATTGTGTACCCCTCCCCAAAATATCACCGGCATATGAATGCATGTGACTAAAGGAAGAAATGCACGTGAGTGTGTGAGTCGCCACCTTGTTTAATTATTTTAGGGTAAACTAGGAAAAAACCCTAAGTGACTCCATTTTTAATTAACCTAGTTACTAGATTAATTATCCCAATGTTTAAGGCACAGTCTGCGAACCCGAGGTGGATCCCGAGACTATGTCATGCTGATGAACTAACCGATGGATGAATGCTTTGCAAGGTGAATGATGGATTAATGAAATGTTTGTGTGATTTTGACTTGCCGCCCGGGGTGAAATCCCGAACGTGCCTACGTACTTCCGTTTGAATGGAAGATCAAAGTCAACGTAGTTCGATAGGCCTTCTTTGAAGGGCTTTGAATGGGTATGCTTAATGCATGAGTGTGTATGCTTTGTGCATGAGTGTGTATGCTTTGTGCATGAGTGTGTATGCTTTGTGCATGTTGTTAAGGCATTTTGCCAAAAATATCAATTTTAAGCGATTTGTCGCTAAAATGGTTGATTTTACGGTTTTAAACCGAAAATGATTGATTTTAAGGCATTTTGCCAAAAAATGTCGGTTTTAAGCGATTTGTCGCTAAAATGGTTGATTTTACGGTTTTAAACCGAAAATGATTGATTTTAAGGCATTTTGCCAAAATGTTGATTTTAAGCGATTTGTCGCTAAAATGGTTGATTTTACGGTTTTAAACCGAAAATGATTGATTTTAAGGCATTTTGCCAAAATGTTGATTTTAAGCGATTTGTCGCTAAAATGGTTGATTTTACGGTTTTAAACCGAAAATGATTGATTTTAAGGCATCTTGCCAAAATGTTGATTTTAAGCGATTTGTCGCTAAAATGGTTGATTTTACGGTTTTAAACCGAAAATGATTGATTTTAAGGCATTTTGCCAAAATGTTGATTTTAAGCGATTTGTCGCTAAAATGGTTGATTTTACGGTTTTAAGCCGAAAATGGTTGATTTTAGGCCTTCGGCCGAAATGTGTTGGTCTTAAGGCTTTTCGCCAAAATGGTTTGATTTTATGACTTTTAGTCGAAAGTGTTGATTTTAAGGCGTTTCGCCAAAATGGTTCGATTTTACGACTTTTGGCCGTAAAAGGTTTGATTTTTGATTAAGCAAGACTTTAGTTGACGTGTATGCATTTTTATGCAGTTATAGAATGATTAAGAGTAGAAAAGAAGCATGCATGAAGTGCTAAAATTAAATAGGCAGAATTTTAATTACGTACCTGATTTAATCGTCGGCCACTTCTTAAACTCCAGATTTAGCTCCTCGTTTAGGTATATTAATTAATTTTAATTTTATTTTATTTTAGTGGTCAAATAACACAACATAAATGCAATAAAATTAAATTAAATGCAAAAAAGCGGTAAAGAAGACGCAAGGAGCGTGAGAGGGAGAAGGTTTCGTCCGTCAATACAGACAAGAGGTGTCAAAAACAGCCTGAAAATGGCCTATTTATAGGCCATTTTCGGGTCCCGGCGGTGGCTTCCGCCGTGCATGGCGGTAGCCACCGCCAGAAATCTGGGCGGTAGCTGCCGCCCAGGCTCGTCGGTAGCTACCGCCCTGTCGGTGGGGCGACAGGCCCCGCCCGCGCAGGGCGAGAGGCCCCGCGTGTGCTGGCGGCAGGCCTCGCCCAGGGCGCGAGGGGGGGCCAGGCCCTGTGCGCGGGGCGACATGCCTCGCTCGCGGGGCGCGGGATAGCAAGCGGAGATGCCTCGCCCTCGCGCGGCGCGGGAGGCCTCGCCCGCGCAGAGGCCTCGCCCTCGCGGTGCGGGAGGTCTCGCCCGCGCGGGGCGAGAGTCCTCGCCCGCACGCGGCGCGGGAGGCCTCGCCCCGCGAGGCGAGAGGTTTCGCCCGCGCGGGGCAGGGGTCTCGCTCGCGCGCCGCGAGGGGCCTCGCCCGCGCGCGTTGAGGGGCCTCGCCCGCTGGGCGAGGGTCCCCCCCGCTGGGCGAGGGTTCTCGCCCGCGCTGGGCGCCAGGCCCCGCCCGCGCTGGGCGAGGGCGGTCGCCGCGCTTGGTGGGGGCTGGCGCCGCCGTGGCCGGTGCGGCCACCGTGTGTCGCTTCGGGAGCTGTTTTGGGAGTTTCGGACCTCCGAAAAATATTCCGGGACCTGTTCCGCGATCCTCGTAAAATTCCGGACGTTTCAAGTACCATATTGATATATTCGGTGAACTTCCGAAATGGCCTCCGGTCCGGCCGGACTGTTTGCAGTCCGGAAAATTGGCTCTTTGAGCCTTGTGAGTCAAAGTTACTATAGAAAAGTCAAATTTACTGTAGCAAATGCACTATAGCACAATTAAATTTGCTGTAGCAAATTCATTGTAGCACAGTCAAATTTACTGTAGCAAAGTCAACCAATAGGCTTTTTGAGCCTCAAAATTTGAGTATTCACAGTTGCCCCCCACCGTCGACCATAAAAATGATTTATGGGAGTCGGTGGTTGTATGAAACGCAAATTTTGTAGGCGAGAATTGGACGCGTCCAGAAGACCCGCCTCTTGGCTATTTGCTTATAAATAGCCTAAAAAAAGCTCATTCTCATTCATTCAAGACTTTCTAAGTTAAGGAAATCTCTCAAATTCTCTCAACTTCCTAGGTTTTAAGGTTTCTCTTCTTTCATGGCTTCCTCTGATCTGAGCGGTGAGGAGTACCTGGGGTCTCTGGGGATCTCGCTTGACGAAGTCAACCTTACAGCGGACGCTAACAGTCACGCCTCCGTAACAGGCATCTTCGCCCAAGTACGCCTTCTTTACTCTGATTATTATTTTTTCGGGCCTTAGGGGCCTAAAAGAAATAGGGATTGTGGCTTTCGGGCTTTGGGCCGAATTTGTGAAATTGTGAACTTTGGGCCTCGTGGCCCGAGTGTGATTTTCGGTCCTTAGGCCGAATTGTGAAATTGTGAGCTTTGGGCCTCTGTGGCCCGAGTGTGATTTTCGGTCCCTTAGGCCGAATTGTGAAATTGTGAACTTTGGGCCTCTGTGGCTCGAGTGTGATTTTCGGTCCTTAGGCCGAATTGTGAAATTGTGAGCTTTGGGCCTCTGTGGCCCGAGTGTGATTTTCGGTCCTTAGGCCGCATGGTGAAATTGTGAATTTTGGGCCTCTGTGGCCCGAGTGTGATTTTCGGTCCTTAGGCCGAATTGTGAAAATTGTGAATTTTGGGCCTCCGTGGCCCGAGTGTGATTTTCGGTCCTTAGGCCGAATTGTGAAATTGTGAATTTTCTGCGCTTACTGTTTCATGAGCATGCATGCTAAGATATTATCCTTAGTAAGGAACCAAGGACCAAATCTCATATTGTTTTACCTTTTTTAGGATCCTTACATTAGATTGGATGTGGCTGAGATTTCTATGTCCGAAATCCCGATCGAGACATTGGATCCGAACCACCCGGTTGGAGCGATCATCAATCCGTCCCGACTGGGTTACTTGAGACATTTTGATGCTTGCCGAAACAGTCACAAGGAGTTGCTGGGTGCTTTGGCTGAAAGATGGTGGGACACCACCAACACTTTTCATTTTTCCTGGGGCGAGATGACAATGACTCCCGTGGATTTTTCTGTGATTACCGGAATCCCTTTTGGTATTCGGCCGATCGAGTTATACGACGACTGGAGGACAGAAGTTTCCCCTGATCGGATGGTGGAGTTGATTGGTATAGACCTGCCTCGGATTGTCGGGCCAGGCTCCGCTACTCCAGCTTTGAGCGTTTCTAGGCGCTGGCTATACCTCCAGGCCCCCGGTATTTATGCTAGACACAGGCGGGGAGAGCTGACGGCTTCTCAAGTGGCCAGGTTCATTTTGTTGCTGATGTTTGCGTCGACCTTCTGGTCCAACAGGAAAGAAAGGTTCAATCCTTCTATCTTGAAGAGTTTAGAAAATCTAGCCCATCTTACGGAGTACGACTGGGCCGGCGCTATCCTGAGCCGTATGTATGATGATATGTGTGATCTGAGTCGGAGCCACTGCAAACTTAGCGGGACCTACTACTTCTGGGAGGTAATGCAAGCACATTCTGTATATTTTCTGTTTCATTTGCCCTCTTCTGACTCTCGTTTCTTCTTTGTTGCAGATTTGGGCATTTGAATACTTTCCTTATACTCGCCCGGAGCAGATTCAGGCCGATCTCGGATTAGGGCTAGTACCTTTGGCTTGGAGATGGTACCGAACAAATCTTCATACGAGTCGGCATAGGCACTCGCTAAAAGATCTAAGAATCTTCTTCGATACGTGCAGCCCGGCACAGGCATGTATTTAGCAACTCTTGAATATGTTAAATAAAAAAGATTTATTAACACATTTGCTTCTTTTGTAGGTTGAAATGGGGGCGATGGCCACCCATCTACAGAGCTGGATTCAAGTTGATTCTCATTTCCAGCGATCAGATGACTTGCTTCGGCGGAGGGTGATTCTGTCGCATCCGATCTTGAGACGATATTACTTAGGCGAGAGAGTAGACCTTCAAATAAGAGGCTGTCGTTCCATTCCTTATCCTCCTCCCGGGGACATGCGAGCGGGCAAACAGATGATTCTCACTGATGCTCATATTGAGGGTATTCCATATGGAGAGCTCATCTTAGAGGGAGATTATGCTGAGTTCTGCAGACTTTTTCTGATGCAGCCTATTGGGTCGCGGCTTGATGATTTTCAGAGATCAGCTCCCTTCCATCCGCCCGCCACCCGCTCTTCTCGGGCTGCGGGTTCTTCGAGTAGGACTCCAAAGAGAAGGCCTACGACTGATCCTTCTTCTTCTACTTGGGCTGAGGGTTCCTCTCAAGCCGGTCCTAGCCGCTCGGCCGGCCATTCCAGGGCTCCCCGGGCTGTTTCAGAGGCTACCGGGTCGCTTCACTCAGACTTGGCCAATTTACGCCTTCCGTACAGCATTTCCTACCATACTCCAGACGCTTCTTTAGCCTTTCGAGAAGTCCCACTGGAGAATGTGGATCGCTTGGCTCTGCCTTCTGAGGACATTACCGAGGTAAGTAAAAATTGTTAAACCTCTCACAAAAATGATTCATGAGAGATTTGACGTGGATTTGCATTCATCTCTTTTTTTTTTTTTTTTTTTTTTTTTTTTTTTTTTGTAGGTTCCTGTCGGATTGATCAATCAAATGATGGAATTGATGCTCGGGATGCAGCAAGAACTGTCTTCGTCCTGGACTCGTGAGGCTTACAGTGATCAGAGAAGGCAGAGGCCCCGTCGCTGAAGTCATGGTTGCTGAATTTTTCTGTTCCCCTTTCTTTCTTTGTACTGAGCTTTATTTTGTACCTGCACTTGGTTAGTATCGAAATATATGTATGCATGCTTATTGTATTTGAAATGAAATGGGAGGACTTCATCTTATAGACAAAATACTCTCTTTTTCCTTTTTTCTTCTTTTTTTTTTTTTTTTTTTTTTTTTTTTTTTTTGTGTGTGCGGCGGTCGCTACCGCCATCATTCGGCAGTAATTCGGCGGTTGCTGCCGCCGTCATTTATTGACAATTCGGCGGCTGCTACCGCCTTCATTCGGCGGCTGCTGTCGCCCTCATTCGGTGCTTTTTCTCCTATAAAGGCTTATTCTTTGTTTCGGCTTTTCACTCATTCCCTATCTTCTCTCTCCTTCTTTTCTCTCCGTGTTTATCTTTTCCAAAGAATGAATCCTTCTTTCAATCATAGCATGCACAGTTGGGCTAGGAGTCTCTCTAAAGTTGAAAAGATCAACTTGAAGAGGTATGGACTCTCTCCTATCATTACCCTTAGGGGGGTAGTAGTCGACTGGGATTTCTTATGGGCTTGCATCAGGCTTTGGGATCCAGAGGCCCATGTTTTCCGATTCGGGGCCATGATGGAGGAAATGTGCCCTCTTTTTGAGGAATTCTGTGCTATCATAGGGTGCGACCCCAATGCCCCTTTGGTCAGGCATGAAGTCAAGATCGGGTATGTTCGGTCGTTTGAAAGTCTGTTTCAGTTCAGCCGACCTCAGGCTAGGGCCATGATTGTTGGAGATCAGAAAGCAGTTCTGCTGCCCCTGATTGATGAGTTCTCGGGGGTCTGTTCAGATGACCCAGACCGGATGAGATTAAGAATGCGGGCCTTGGTTTTTTGCTTATTGGCTGGCTTCTTATTCAACAAGGATCCAGGCTTCGGGGATTTGCGACTTTGTCCCATGGTTCGGCAGATGGAGGACATGGGTTGCATAGGTGGCATTGTGCTGGCAGAAACTATTAGGAGCCTCGACAGAGCCGCTTTAGGCTTCGAGGATTGGACAGTTTCTCCTATTATTCTCCAGGTATTTCCTTCCTTTTTTGTTTTCATTATTATTATTATTATTATTTTTTTTTTTTTTTTGACCTATCCCTTTGTAATAGAAAGGATCCATTACTCAGGTTTGGTTAAAGGATCACCTCCAAGTGGTTGCTGTTCCTATTTTACTGCCGTATAATCCCGTTCAGTATCGCATGCGGAGGATCTTAATCACATATCCGTCCACTGATGCATGGACTTCATGGCTGATTGAGTTGGGTCCGAATGAAGTGCTGTGGTTTGTACCCTGGTATGGCATTACCCGCTTTATACAGGTCAGCTCTCGTCATACTCAGGTTTACCTCTTAGGACTTACCCATTGTACTTGGTACTATGCTTCGCGTGCTATGAGGCAAATGGGAATAGATCAGACTGTACCGATCATGGATAATTCTTTATCTGATTCCACCATCACTCCGGGAGTTACCCGTGCTGTCCTTAGAGCTTGGGTTAGAGACCATCAGATGGTTAGGCCTTTACCTAATCCTGCTGGTGTTCAGACTTCTCCTGAGTATCGGGCCTGGTTCATGAACGTTGTCTGGCCGGTTGAAAAGCTAAGGAGGAACGCACTGCTGAGCGCACTCGAGGGTTGGACTCAGGCTGACACTGGTGATGGGGTTAGGACTGAAGAGGAGATCATGTTGGCTCCTCGGACACATGAGGCTGGAGAGAGTTCAGCAGCTAGGGATGACTCGGAGGACGTTGCTCCTCGGAGGCGACGGGTCACCTAGACTTTAATAGGCTTTTATTCTTTTGGTTTTGGATGTATGCTCTCTCTTTTTTTTTCTTTTTCTTCCCCCTTTTTTTTTTTTTTTTTTTTTGACTGTTTATTTGGGACTTTGACTCTGGATTTTGGATTTTTGTTCTTTGGCTTTTGCTTGTACTGTTTGGCTTTATTACTTTTTAATTGGAGTGTCATTTGACTTTTAAGCTTTCCAAGCTCTTTCCAACTTTATTCATTCAAGCTCTAATTTTTGCCTAAGCCGCCCTTTCGGGTTTTCAACTTAGCGAGCTACCCATTTTTGCCTAAGCCGCCCTTTCCGGGTTTTCGACTTAGCGGGCCCCGACTTTTGCCTAAGCCGCCCTTTCGGGTTTTTGACTTAGCGGGTTTTTCTTTTCTTGCCTGAAGCCGCCCTTCCGGGTTTTCAACTTCAGCTTTGATTTGATTTTTTTCTTTTGTTTTTTTTTTATCATTTGGCAAAGAAGAATGACATGAATTTTTTATTAATGCTTAGACCGTGCCCAATGAGGGCTGCCTACATATCTCCGATATGTAATTTCTTTTTTTTCGAAGAGAATCAGGTCTAATGTAGTTCGTTTTACATTATGCAATGCTTATTACACAAAATATCTTTTTAACTGATCTAAATTACATGGATTCGTGAATTCCAAACCATCCAAATCAGTTAAGATGACGGCTCCGCCAGACAGTATTTTCTTCAACACATAGGGTCCAGCCCAATGAGGGCGAAACTTCCCACGTGGATCCGTGATTGGCTGTCTAATTTCCTTCAGGACTAAACAACCTTCTTCCAGTTTTCGGTCTTTGACCTTCTTGTTAAAATGTCGTGCCATTCTCCTTTGGTAGACTCGAGTTTGGTGGATTGCTTGTCACCGCTTTTCGTCCATGCCCAAGAGTTGCGAATGATAATTCTTCACCCAATCGGCTTCGCTAATCTGACTTTCTTGGATAACTCTTGCCGACTGAACTTCCAGCTCAATAGGCAATACTGCTTCCATGCCATATACTAAGGAATACGGGGTTGCCCCAGTAGGTGTTCTAATTGAAGTCCTATATCCCCATAAGGCATTCGGCAACTGTTCATGCCAAGCTTTATGCTTTTTGACTGTCTTCTGTAAAATGACTTTTATAGCCTTATTTGCAGCTTCCACAGCCCCATTTGTTTGTGGACGATAGGGCGAGGATTTATGGTGTCGAATCCTCGTTTCTTTCAACAAATTAGCAAATTCACCCTGGAAGTGAGCTCCATTGTCCGTGGTGATCTCGAATGGCGTTCCGTACCGACAAAGGATGTTGGTACGAACGAACTGCGCTGCCTTCTTGGCATTCAGAATTGAATAAGAGGCTGCCTCGATCCACTTAGTGAAGTAATCTATAGCAACCAAAATGAACTGGTGACCGTTGGAAGCTTTCGGGTGGATTTTTCCGATCACGTCTATGCCCCAAGTTGCGAAAGGCCATGGTGAAGCAATAGGATTCAAATTGACCGGAGGTTGTCTTTGCAGCTTAGCAAAAATTTGACATTCGTGACACTTCTGCGCGTGCCTCACGCAATCTGCCTTCATGGTTGACCAGTAATAACCTAGGTTCATGATTTTTCGAGCCAAGGCTATCCCGTGCATGTGTGGGCCAGATTCCCCGTTATGTAAGGAATCCATGATGGTTTGAGCTTCTCCCTCATCGACGCACCTTAGGTGCAAGCCGCTCCAACTTCTCTTGTACAGAACTCCATCAGTAAGGAAATATCCGGATGCCAACTGTCTCAATGTTCGTTGATCAGTCTTAGTGGATCCTTCCGGGTAGGTTTCATTCTGAAGGTAATTCTGTATATCCCAATACCAAGGCTTGTCATCGACCAAATTCATGATATGTGCTGGCTGTTTCTGTAGCCGCACTGTCAGAGGTCGGATGACTCGGTCTCCTTCTACATCGACCATGGAGGCTAAAGTAGCCAGAGCATCTGCGAACTGATTTTTGGCTCGCGGCAAGTAGTGGAAAGATAAATCCTCAAATTGCTGAGCCAATTCGTCCAAGCGTTGTAGGTAAGGAACCAAACGCTCTTCTTTAATTTTCCATTTCCTTAAAGCTTGGGAGACTATTAAGTTAGAATCTCCGAAAACCTTGAGGACCTTTATCTCTTTTTCCAGGGCTGCTTCTAACCCCTTTATGCAAGCTTCATACTCGGCTTCATTGTTTGTGCAGTCGAAATCTAATTTGACTGCAATCGGAATGTATTCGCCACAAGGAGTTTTGAATACGACTCCAACCCCGTTTCCATGGTAGTTCGAAGCTCCATCGAAGTACATTTCCCAGACCTCACTTTCCAAGTTCAACAAGTCTTCATCAGGAAATTCTACCTCCGGCATTTTGTCTTCGACCGGTAATTCTGCTAATTGATCGGCCAAGGCTCCGCCTTTCACCGCTTTCCGTTGCACAAATTTCAAATCATAAGCCGCGAGTACTGACACCCACTTAGCCATCTTACAATCAAGAACCGGCCTCTCCATAAGGAATTTCAAGGGGTTCGATTCAGAAACAACATTTGTGGTGTAAGATGAGAGGTAGTGCTGCAGCTTTGTACAAGCCCATACTAGAGCCAGACACAATTTCTCTATCTTATTGTATTTTAGCTCATATTCTAGCATCCTTTTGCTGAGGTAATACACGGCATTTTCTACCCTTGTATCTTCTGCTTGTTGAGCTAGCATTGCACCCATCGCTTCTTCTGTCACCGATAGGTACAACAGCAAAGGCTTTCCCAGCCTTGGTGGCTGTAAAACTGGCGGGGACAACAGATATTGCTTGACTTGGTCGAAAGCTTTCTGACAATCCTCATTCCATTTGACGGCTACTCCTTTTCTGAGCAATTTGAAAATCGGACCACAAGTGTCGGCCAATTGATTGATGAATCGGCTGATGTATTGTAGCCTTCCTAGGAAACCCCGGACTTCCTTTTCCGTCCTCGGCGCCGGCATCTCCATAATGGCTTTGGCTTTTGAAGGGTCAATTTCTATGCCCTTTTGGCTGACCATATGCCCCAGAAATACTCCGGATGTAGCTCCAAACAGACATTTTGCCGGGTTGAGCTTTAAATTGTACTTTTGAAGTCTAAGGAAGAACTTCTCAAGTGCTATTGTATGCTCTTCAGCTGTTTTTGATTTAACAACCATATCGTCCACGTACACTTCTACTTCTTCATGAATCATGTCATGGAAGATGGCTGTCGCCATTCTTTGATAGGTTGCCCCGGCATTTTTAAGCCCAAAAGGCATAACTCTGTAGCAGTAGGTTCCCCATTCCGTGATGAACGCCGTTTTCTCTTTGTCTGGCACATGCATCATTATTTGATTGTATCCGACAGCGAGATCGGTCAAGGAGACCATCTCGTGTCCCGCCATTCGGTCCACTAACAAGTCAATATGCGGCAGGGGGAAGTCGTCCTTCGGACATGCCTTATTTAAATCCCGATAGTCCACACACATTCTGACTTTGCCATCTTTCTTCGGCACCGGCACAATATTTGCTAACCATGTTGGGTAAGCAATGGGTTCTATGAACTTGTTCTCCAGTTGCTTGGCTACTTCCTCCTTGATTTTCAAGGACCATTCTGTTTTCAGCCTTCTTAGCTTCTGTTTTACTGGCTTGGCCTCGGGGTATACTGGAATCTTGTGCACCGCTATTGCTGGGTCAATTCCCGTGATGTCACTTGCCTTCCACATGAAGCAATCGGCAAACTTCTTTAAGCATTCACTGATCTGTTCCCTGTTCACACAGTCAGATGCAATGTATGTATGTTCATTTTCTTCTTTGCCAATTATTATTTTTTCTTTATCATTTTTCATTTCATTTATTTCTTTTTCATTATTTTTGCTTGGAAATGCTTGGAAAGATAGACATGCGGGGTAGTCAATAATTTGCAAGCCTTTATTGATAATGACAGAATCATCTTCAAAAATTACATCAAACTTGAAATCTGGATTTTCAAAATCTGACACAGACGACTCAGGACTGGAACTGGACTCTGACTCGGTTTCAGACTCGGGGTCAGACTCAGACTCAGTACAGGACTTGATTACAGATTTTGACTCTAGGTTTGACTCGGGAGGGGGTATATCAGCAGTGCGCTCCTCCTCGGCGTACCAGTTGGTGAGAGGCCCTTCTTTTGGCTTGATTAAACTCAGCAGGTCTTGATTTTCTTTCTTTCCCGTAATGACTGCAACCTCATCAAAGAGACTTGGCAGCATGAAGTCTTCTACTTCCAGCTCAGCTATTGCCTCAGACTTGTTACCCCAGACATCAGCAAATATCTCTAATCCAGGTAGCACTTTCTTGGCGGTCGGGCAGTAAAATGGTTCTTGGAAACCGTGATAAGGAATTGTCTCTCCGGATTTGCGGAAGTGACTATTCAAAGTTAAAAAGTGTGATGGCATCTGCATTGTTCTGCCTCCGTTCCTAGAGCTCCTAGCTTGGTCTTCCTCAGTAGGCTCATATCCCAGCCCAAAAGTCCCTTGGTTTACTGGACATTCCCAGGCTTGCAGTGCGGGGTATGTTTTTCCGGACCTTGCCATAGCCATTCCTGGTAGGTAAGACATTTTCAACATTAAAGGCACTATGCAATTTATTTGCACCGTCCCAAAATCAAAGAGAATTTGGGAGTTCATAGTCTTTCCTTCTATAAATTGCACAGTATCATACTGAAATCCCGAGAGGGGAAAGTAGGCGCTTTCAGGGTTGACCTCAAAGAGAGGCTGGCCCTTTGGCTTTTTAAGCTGGCTGTAATCATCTCCTTGAACTGTTATGATTTTACCCTCATAAGGGAATTTGACTTTCTGGTGTAAGGAGGAGGGTACTGCTTTGGTACGGTGTATCCATGGCCGTCCCAAAAGCAGGTTGAAACTGGTGGGCACATCGATCACCTGGAATGGTACCTCCATTACGGCTGGCCCGATTGCCAATTTCAGCATAGCAACTCCCAATACTTCCCTTCGGGTGCTGTCATATGCTTTCACTATCTGGTCAGATGGCATGAAATCCGTTTCTTCCAAACCCAGACAGCTGGCTACTCTTAATGGACAGACGTTTAATGCTGACCCATTATCAATGAGAACCATGGGCACAGTTTTGTCTCTAGTCTGAACCGTGATATAGAGGGCATCATTGTGACTATCTCCTCCAGTGGGTAAGTCATCATCCGAAAACCCGATGTTTTGAGTCTTCGAAGATTGGGTGAGGGTGGATACTAGCACTTCGGGGCTAACCTCCACCGACGTTTGAAGCTGACTCAAAGCCTTGCAAAGAGCTTGGCGATGAGGAAAAGATGCTGCTAGAAGTTCCCAAATCGATACCCTAGCTTGTGTCTTCTTTAGCTGTGAAAGTACTGGGTCTTCTTTTGGTTCATCTGTCCTTTGGTAAGGGTTATTTGGGACTTTGTCCAAGACTATCGGCTCATATTGTCTCCCGCTCCTGGTTATAGCATCGAGTTCCTCGACAAAGTCATTTAAATCTAGGACACAAATTTCGTTCCTTTCAAGGAATAGATCGAAAGGATCGATCAATTCCTGGTCATGAAAGATAGCATTTACCCCGTGATTTGGCAAGGGGTTAGTGCTAATGTTCGGTTTGCTTCTCGGGATAATTGAGCCATTGTCTACCAAGTCCTGGATGCGGTTCTTAAGAGTCCAACATGCCTCAGTCTTATGCCCATATGCTTGGTGGTACTCACAGTATTCATTGGTTTTGAAATTCCTCGGTAAGGGGTTAGGTGGTGGTCTTGCCTCCAAAGGTTTGATGTAATTTGCTTTAACAGCTTCTCGAAATACCAAAAGGATTGGCATGCCGAGATCAGTATATGCTCTTCTTGACTGACTGCCGTTTCTCATGTTTCCCATGCTTCCCGTGTTTCCCATATTTCCCACACGTAAAGGGTTTGTGGGGGTGATACTTGCCACTTCGTGGACTTTTCCGGGCTGGATAGGTTTTTTGTATCTTGAGGCTCCCGAATCTTCTTTCAGTTGTCCCATTTGAAGTAAATCCTCTACCTTCGTAGCAGTGGCAATGAGCGACTGAAACGTTGGTAGGTATTGTGTTTGAAGCTGAGACTGGTAGATAGGCAGTAAATTTTTGATTATTATGTCAACTTGTTCCTGTTCAGAGGGTCGGTTGATCATTTGAGAGGCTTTGGCCCTCCACCTCGTAAGGAACGAGGAAAAGGGCTCATTGTTTTTCTGTTTGGTGGTTTCCAGTTCTCTTCGGGTAACATCCACTTCCATGTTATAGCGATACTGTGAATTGAATGCATTACAGATATCTTCCCAAGTTTTCATCTTTGATCGGTCCAAACTGACAAACCATCTCAAAGCAGCGCCGGTGAGTGACTGTTGGAACAACTGAGCAAGGAGCTCGCTGTTCAATCCGAACGGGTTAAGGGCACCCACATACATTTTCAAGTGTGTTTTTGGACAAGTAGTTCCATCGAATTTGTCCATGTTTGGCATTTTGAATTTGGTTGGCAGTCTTGCTTCGGGGAACAGAGACAAGGAGTCCATGTCCACGACTTCTTTGTGTGTCTTAAGGGCGGTAACAGACCTTTCTAAGAGTTCTAGCTTTTCTCTCATTTTCTGAGCTTCCAGCTCAGAGGCAGTTTTGGAAGGCATGTCATCCAAGTTAAGGGTAGGGTTTGAGGACGCAGATGCAGCACCCGGTCCTGGATTGGAGGCACCATGATCATTTCCCCCAACCGGAATCCCGTTTCCATTACCACCGCCTAGTTCAGCTAGCAGGGCGGTTCTCTGGACGGCCAATGCCTCATGCATTCTAGCTTCCATTCTAGCTTCCATTTGTTCCATGAGGGCTTTGATGTCATTAAGTGATGCCATTGGCCTAGTTGAAGTTGGTGAACTTGGTGAATTTGGTGATAGCACAGTAGGTGTAGCTGGCACTGACGTTGGCGCTTGAACAGTAGGTACCTGATAGGATGAGGGTAACCGGGTTAGGGTACTGTGTTGTGTATCAAGGTAACTAATAAGAGATAGATCGTCTCTTTGTCCAACTGTGCATGACTGACAAACAGAAGGATATTTTTGTGTCCCTCCACTCTTTTCTTTTTTTCTTTTTTTTTTTTTAATGCTTATGGTATGCAATGAATGCGCACAACAACACGTCATAATTTATTTTAATGAGATGATTCGTACCATTGGGTGCATATAGTCCTAAAGGATAAGTTCTATAGGCTATGACACAAATAGAGAATCGGCTTATTAAGGGACCCTTGAACCTTGAGCATGAATATACCTAACCACATGTGAAACAAGGAGTTTCGCGTGGGTCCAACGGTACGCATACTCATGGGCCACCTCCAAAAGGATTAGAGATGGTTTGCGGTAACAGGGAGGACGCTTTGGCTATCCGTCGGCATAATCAAGGAGACCTGCCGATCAGCGCTACTTGCTATCCAGACTCAGAAGTTTAAACAGAAGGAGAAGAAATTCATTTGAAATTCATTTTTTATGCAATGGAGAAAAGGATTCTCAATCGTGCAAATAAATCAACAAGTTTTAATGTCTTAATCACATTTTTCAATTAAGTCCGGATTTATCAAGTATTCTTAAAGAAAGAGCACTTGATTCGTATTAGGGTACCCTGCAAAACAAAGCATAATAAAATAATGCCTTAAAGAAAGGCCGGTTAGTTTTCACAACAATTGTAGTCCACTTTATGCAAAATGATTACAGAACTCCCCAGCAGAGTCGCCAAACTGTGTACCCCTCCCCAAAATATCACCGGCATATGAATGCATGTGACTAAAGGAAGAAATGCACGTGAGTGTGTGAGTCGCCACCTTGTTTAATTATTTTAGGGTAAACTAGGAAAAAACCCTAAGTGACTCCATTTTTAATTAACCTAGTTACTAGATTAATTATCCCAATGTTTAAGGCACAGTCTGCGAACCCGAGGTGGATCCCGAGACTATGTCATGCTGATGAACTAACCGATGGATGAATGCTTTGCAAGGTGAATGATGGATTAATGAAATGTTTGTGTGATTTTGACTTGCCGCCCGGGGTGAAATCCCGAACGTGCCTACGTACTTCCGTTTGAATGGAAGATCAAAGTCAACGTAGTTCGATAGGCCTTCTTTGAAGGGCTTTGAATGGGTATGCTTAATGCATGAGTGTGTATGCTTTGTGCATGAGTGTGTATGCTTTGTGCATGAGTGTGTATGCTTTGTGCATGTTGTTAAGGCATTTTGCCAAAAATATCAATTTTAAGCGATTTGTCGCTAAAATGGTTGATTTTACGGTTTTAAACCGAAAATGATTGATTTTAAGGCATTTTGCCAAAAAATGTCGGTTTTAAGCGATTTGTCGCTAAAATGGTTGATTTTACGGTTTTAAACCGAAAATGATTGATTTTAAGGCATTTTGCCAAAATGTTGATTTTAAGCGATTTGTCGCTAAAATGGTTGATTTTACGGTTTTAAACCGAAAATGATTGATTTTAAGGCATTTTGCCAAAATGTTGATTTTAAGCGATTTGTCGCTAAAATGGTTGATTTTACGGTTTTAAACCGAAAATGATTGATTTTAAGGCATCTTGCCAAAATGTTGATTTTAAGCGATTTGTCGCTAAAATGGTTGATTTTACGGTTTTAAACCGAAAATGATTGATTTTAAGGCATTTTGCCAAAATGTTGATTTTAAGCGATTTGTCGCTAAAATGGTTGATTTTACGGTTTTAAACCGAAAATGATTGATTTTAAGGCATTTTGCCAAAATGTTGATTTTAAGCGATTTGTCGCTAAAATGGTTGATTTTACGGTTTTAAACCGAAAATGATTGATTTTAAGGCATTTTGCCAAAATGTTGATTTTAAGCGATTTGTCGCTAAAATGGTTGATTTTACGGTTTTAAACCGAAAATGATTGATTTTAAGGCATTTTGCCAAAATGTTGATTTTAAGCGATTTGTCGCTAAAATGGTTGATTTTACGGTTTTAAACCGAAAATGATTGATTTTAAGGCATTTTGCCAAAATGTTGATTTTAAGCGATTTGTCGCTAAAATGGTTGATTTTACGGTTTTAAGCCGAAAATGGTTGATTTTAAGGCATTTTGCCAAAATGTTGATTTTAAGCGATTTGTCGCTAAAATGGTTGATTTTACGGTTTTAAGCCGAAAATGGTTGATTTTAGGCCTTCGGCCGAAATGTGTTGGTCTTAAGGCTTTTCGCCAAAATGGTTTGATTTTATGACTTTTAGTCGAAAGTGTTGATTTTAAGGCGTTTCGCCAAAATGGTTCGATTTTACGACTTTTGGCCGTAAAAGGTTTGATTTTTGATTAAGCAAGACTTTAGTTGACGTGTATGCATTTTTATGCAGTTATAGAATGATTAAGAGTAGAAAAGAAGCATGCATGAAGTGCTAAAATTAAATAGGCAGAATTTTAATTACGTACCTGATTTAATCGTCGGCCACTTCTTAACTCCAGATTTAGCTCCTCGTTTAGGTATATTAATTAATTTTTAATTTTATTTTATTTTAGTGGTCAAATAACACAACATAAATGCAATAAAATTAAATTAAATGCAAAAAAGCGGTAAAGAAGACGCAAGGAGCGTGAGAGGGAGAAGGTTTCGTCCGTCAATACAGACAAGAGGTGTCAAAAACAGCCTGAAAATGGCCTATTTATAGGCCATTTTCGGGTCCCGGGCGGTGGCTGCCGCCGTGCATGGCGGTAGCCACCGCCAGAAAATCTGGGCGGTAGCTGCCGCCCAGGCTCGGCGGTAGCTACCGCCCTGTCGGTGGGGCGACAGGCCCCGCCCGCGCAGGGCGAGAGGCCCCGCGTGTGCTGGCGGCAGGCCTCGCCCAGGGCGCGAGGGGGGGCCAGGCCCTGTGCGCGGGGCGACAGGCCTCGCTCGCGCGGGGCGAGAGGCCTCGCCCGCGCGGGGCGAGGAGGCCTCGCCCTCGCGCGGCGCGGGGCGAGAGGCCTCGCCCTCGCGCGGTGCGGGAGGTCTCAGCCCGCGCGGGGCGAGAGTCCTCGCCCGCACGCGGCGCGGGAGGCCTCGCCCGCGCGAGGCGAGAGGTTTCGCCCGCGCGGGGCGAGGGGTCTCGCTCGCGCGCGGCGCGAGGGGCCTCGCCCGCGCGCGGTGTGAGGGGCCTCGCCCGCGCTGGGCGAGGGTCCCCGCCCACGCTGGGCGAGGGTTCTCGCCCGCGCTGGGCGCCAGGCCCCGCCCGCGCTGGGCGAGGGCTGTCGCCCGCGCTTGGTGGGGGCTGGCGCCGCCGTGGCCGGTGCGGCCACCGTGTGTCGCTTCGGGAGCTGTTTTGGGAGTTTCGGACCTCCGAAAAATATTCCGGGACCTGTTCCGCGATCCTCGTAAAATTCCGGACGTTTCAAGTACCATATTGATATATTTTCGGTGAACTTCCGAAATGGCCTCCGGTCCGGCCGGACTGTAGCAAAGTCAACCAATAGGCTTTTTGAGCCTCAAAATTTGAGTATTCACAATAAGCAGATTTGATCGTGACCTATGTTAGCGCCACCCCCATCACACAATCCCAATCACACAATCGTGGCCTATGAAAGCACCACCCCCATCACACAAATAGGTGCGTCCGCCTATTTATAACGGCTGATAACCCTAGCATATGATCATAGCTTCACATAACAAAATCAATCTCATCATACCACATTTCAATCATGCATAGTAGAGCCCAAATCAAAATCATTCTTTCACAAAGTAATAATTCTTAATCAAAAACTCTTCATTTCTTGATACCCATCATTTCAAAATTCTTACTCAAAACACTATAGATATATATACTTAAGATAGTATAAAAGTACATAAATCAAGAACTTTTCTTCATTTTCATAAACTTGACCTTTGCTGGATTTTTAAAACATAACTTGAGTTATGGACCTCCAAATTGAATGAAATCAGATTCATTAGAAAGCTAAGACAACATTGTACAAAATTTTAAGAAGGGACCATAGCCTCAATCAATCGGTAAGATAGCAAACAAAAACTAGGAACACAGACCAATAGATCAGACCTGATTCAGCAGAACCAAGTCCAATGTTTATTGAATTCCTACTTAACCAAACACTCAAATGAAACCAATCTAGAATGATAAAAGTCTCAAGACACAGGGCAACAACGTTTATGAAGAACTCAGAACCTAATCTTGTCATTATAGTGGTCAAAATGGGCACTCAATTTAGTAATGCATGTGGCCCGACACAATAGAGTCAGTTTGGGTGTTTCAGCCATAAGTTGAGCTATATATCTCTAAATTGGACACAAGAGGATGGGTTGGAAAGATCAAAAGTAGAGATACAACTTTTATGCAGAACATAAGACATTATTTTGCCATTTGAGTGGTCAAAATGGACAATCATTTCGGATATACGGGTAAGACACCATAACAGAACCAGTTTTGGTATTTAAATCATAAGTTGAGCTACAAGTATTGGAATTAGACATAAGAATATGTTTTAAAACGCTGAGAAATAGAGCTACAACTTTCATGAAGAAGTCAAAAACAAATGGGAAGTATAAAGGGGTCGAAAATGAGTTCCAATCCCACTTCAGAACATATCTAACATTAAAATTCATCAATTTAACCAAAACATACAAAGTTCCCAAAATACATTCAAAAACCTAACCATGTAAAAACAACTTAAACAAGTGAAAGGGAAAGAGAATATGATTGCACTAACCTTATTAACAAGCTTGAATAAGCTTGGAAAGCCTTACTCCTTGGCTTTCTCTTTACCCTTTGAGGATGGTTCTCCAACCTGTTCAAAGTATGAGAAATCAACATTAAAAGCAAAACTTGACAAAAGAAATAGTTGGAGCATGATTTAATGCATCAATAACATGTCTAAACCATGAATTCTACTTATTAATTCACAAAACTCAAAAACCACAACTTACTTGTTTCAATGGTAACTTCACTTCTCTTTGCTTTTAATCACCAATCTCAACTTCTACTACTTAATTCTTAAGAATTAAGTACTATTTCATGGTTTAATTAGGTAGCTTGGTGGTAATTTGGAGGTAGGAAAATGAAGAAAATGAAAGAAGAGAAAGAAGAGGAAAATGGCGTGGAGAGGAGAAGAGAAGAAAGAAAAAGTGTTGTGGTGATAACTTTCAAGTGACAAAGTCAAATTTGACTTCCTAATTTCATGCCAAATGTGTGGCTAAGATCAAGTCCTAAGTAATCTCATCCAATGGCTCTAAATATTTCTCAAATAATTCTCTTCTACTTATTATTTAACTCCACCAATTAATTAAATTAACTCCACTAAAATAATTCCTCATTTATTTCTTAATATACCACACTAGAAATATTATGCATTTAATACATAAACTCTCCAATAATATTCATGAAATATTTTTTACCCGGCTAAATCATGCAAACATGCTCCAAAAATAGTAAATAAAATATTAAATAGGCATAGTAATTTTTTCGGACTAAAATAATACCAAGTCCCGGACCGATAGTACTATTCACAGATCAGTAAATCACTATTACCGACACCAAAAGAAAATCAGTCTGTTACACTAACCTTCCAAGACAAATTGCTTCATGGGCGTGCTAGGCAAGCATGCTCTGAGGTCCTTTTAAGGCACAGGCGTGCCATATAGCACGGGCTAGCCGTGCTAAAGCCTAAGTCTCCACTTGAATTCCTCTAGCTTAGCACGGGCGTGCTCATGTGCACAGGTAGGGCGTGCTCAAGCCTGAGTATTTTGCTTTGTAATGCTCTTTTCTTTGCCAAAACCCTACAAATTTCTTTAAGATCAAGTGGATTATGATTCAAGGAAGCTTTGAACAAAATTATAATTAAAACGAAGTAAAAATTAATTAAAGTGATAAAATTTACTAAAATTCTAAATAAAAACTATACTAAAAATACTATAAAAATAACACCTATAAAAATTTCCCAAACTTAAACCATTGCTTGTCCTCAAGCAACAAAACTAAAAACAAAAGAACAAAACAATTTGTCAAAACTAGCTTACTATGGTTGGACATAGTTATTCAGAAGTTTCAAAAGATATCAAATTTATAAATATGCGAATAAATCAATTGTTTTCCATGGTGATTATATTTAAGCGAAAATTCAATTTTTGATAAAGCACATTCCTTGATTTAAATACGAGTTAAAAAGATTTTCGACACTAATAAATATTTGACTTATGACAAATAGGATATGAATAATCTACAAAACTTATTTAACCTTTTTAAATGAGATGTTTAATAGTATAAATTCAGCATTCCCATATGCGAAATTAGTCATCCTTTCTCCACAATTGAAATGCATACGATTTTAAAAGATCAAAAGGTCTTTATTTTGGGTTGCAATGGGGTTTTCGGGGTATAAATTTGGCTAATCAAAGAAAGAGAATAAAAGATAGACAAAGAGTACAAAAGAATATATAATATCCAGATTTTCATTATACCAAAACTATTTGTTTAAGGGAGTTTCTGTCTTGAAATTCTTCACTAGCTCGTGACTAGAGATATTTTGGCAAGGTTTCTCTATAATATTTTGATAATTTCTTCCTTGCTTTTAAATTCCCCAAACTTGAATTCTTTGATTGATTGCTTTTTCTATGGGGTGTTTCTCTTTTTGATTTTTTCAAATTGGTACTCTTGCTAGTATTAATGAAATTTTCTCCCTTCTTGTCGCTATGTTTTAATAAAAATCAAATCCTTCAATTATACATTATTGCACTTAGTGTAGGGATTTAAATTGGTTTAATGGCTAGTATTTATAAGGGTGAACAATAAGATTTTGGATATAAGCTTCAAATTGGTTGCAAAAGTCATATTTTTAACTTAGGTGGGCTCGGCTAAATATGAAGTTCAACAAAGAATGCCTAAATCATCTCTTTCTAAATGTAAGCATTTAAAATTTTGCTTCAAAAGGAATTCTAATTTGTTCTAGGCATGCCAAGATTAAATAACTTTAGATTAAAGCATGCCTATAGATCATAAATTTTCACAAAAATTAGTCTTTATAATCTTAGAAACAGATAGTTAAACCAATGAATCATGTTAAGTCAAAAATTGAAACCTCAAACATGCTAGATAAGAATATCAACTAAATTTATCACAAATTCCTAAATTGTGACAACTTTCAAGCTTGCTTATAATTATTCCAACCATGTTAAGCAAAAATAAAATTAAAATTTTCCTTCCCCCAATTTAATCAAACACATTGTCCCCAATGTGTACAATATAAACTTACTTCCCCAAACTTATTGCATTAACAGAAGAAATGAAATAAGAGAGTGGAGTAAGCATTACCAAAATTGTATTGAAAAATACAAGTGAGCTGAGTGAGGGACTGTGTCATAGCTAAAAGACTAGGAAAACATTAAAGGAAAAATGTACTAAAAAAAAATATTCAAAGGAATGGAAACAGTAACACAAAGAAATAAAAATCAAAATCAAAACATAACATTTACTGTATGAGAATAGAAATCAAAATAGAAAAACACAAAATGAAATCAAAATCCATCAGGACTCCGGTGGTGGAGGAGGGTGGGGCTGCAATAGCTGAAGGACAGTCTGGAGTTGGCCTTACAGTGTATCCATGCGAGAGTCGAGGCTCCCGTGCATAATTTCAATGGATTGGAATCTGTCTGCAATCATAGATTCCATCCCGTTAAGGCTTGTGTCAAACATGTCCATTCGAGACATCATCCGTGCAAGGACTTCGTCATTGGACATGCTTGACGTTCCTTGAAAGGATGGACCAGCGCCGGAAGCACCTGCACCAAAAGAGGCACCAAAAGGAGGTGGATTACCCACCTCCATGTCAGCACCACCCGCATCCTCGGCTTCCTCATCCTCAGAACTATCATCTCGAGCACTTACTACCCGATAGGCATCTCCTACCTTCTCAATTAGTTTCATGAGGATCATGACATCTAAATCTAATCTGGTACCCTTTCCCCTTCCCACACTATCATAGATTGCTCTGGCCGGGTTCCAGACTCACACATATACAGCAATTCGGGTCACAAAACACCCCATCATGATAGCCCCTTTTTCTGCTCTAGCTGCCCTTGCCCATCTTTAGCATAGCCAATAACCGACATTCAGTAAAACTCCCTGTTCAATTGCCCATATAAAATATAATTCATTTAAGCTTAAGACTCCATCACTCTCACTCCTTCCAAAAATAGTGTTAGATAAGAATTTGTGAATGTATCTCAGGGCAGGATTTCTTAGTTTGGATGCCTTTGAATACCTAGGGTTATAATTAATTTCGCCGGTCAAATCTTGCCATGTACTGCGTTCATGAAAATCCTTAGGTATTTGGTTTTGAGAATTTTCTATGGGAAATCCAAAAATATGGCTAATCTCATTGACAGAAAAATCAAAGTTCTACCAAATAACCTGAAACGAATTTTGCTTTGGAAATCGGTAGGCAATAATTGAATTAGAGACGAATAAGAACTCAAAAATTCTAAGTTAAAGGTGCATAAACCAGATCCTTCATCTCAAGAAACTGTCCCCATCCTATACGCCTAAGTAGTTCTATCACAGCATCTCTAAGACCCACTTGCGCTAAAGCATTTTCATCAATGAATCTATTGGGTAAAATAGGGTGAAGGGATAGTTTATTGTACCTCTCTTACTGCTCGGGTGAAGCGATCTCAAATGGAGGAGGAGCAGGCGTGGAAGGAGGTGGAACCGGTGGAGGAGCAGTGGAAGATCGAGCGATTGGCCGTTGTCTAGCGGCAACCGAGGAGGCGGGTCTACTACGCTTGTATCGGGGAGGCATGGTGAAGGAGAATGGTGTGAAAATTGGGTGTGTAGTGTGTTTGATTGGATAGAAAAGGGAGAAAAAGAGAGAAAATTAGAGATGAAAGGCTTGACGGCTAGGGCATGCGGAATGGGAATGAGGAGTGGCTAGGGCGTGCTCTTTAAATAGAGGCGTGATTTAATGCGCCTGTCTGGTCGTGGCATGGGCGTGCACCTTGGCACTGCCAGACCGTGCGCGCTAATGTGGCTTTGAGGCGGTTTGCCGCACGGGCATACTGTGGAACACGGCTGGGGCGTGCTAGCCTCTGTCCTGCAAAGAAAAACAAAGCGTACCTGGCACGGGCGTGCTGTGAAGCACGGTCCGGGCGTGCTAGCCTCTGACTCTCAAAGTGTTTGTATCCTTTCTTGACGCATGAGCATGCTGTGGCACACAGTCAGGGCGTGCTAGCCCCTAACTCTCAAGCAAAATTTTCCTCTATGGCACACGGGCATGTCCTGGGACACGGTCTGGGCGTGCTTAGTGGCTGTATCTTGACACGGGTGTGCTTCTTGGCACGGGCAAGGCGTGCTAGCCTCTGACTATAACACCCGCCGCCCAATCCTGAAAGACCCGACGGTGGATGCCACATTCGGTGCTGGAGGCACCGTCCTAACCTCCATATAAATCAATTTCCATATTATGAATTAGAAGTGATTGAGTATTCACAAGTTTAGCAAGTAATAATCTTTTGTTTTGAAAATGATTTGGGAGAGTCCTACAGAAAAACTGCAAGAGTTTCCCCTAAAAATAGAAGTTGCCAAACATATGAATACAAAGCACTCCCAAATTCAAACTCCAAACCCCATCAAACTCCAATAACAACACAATAGCACTTCTATATTTTCATAACTACATAATTCCTCAATAAGATTTTAATAATCATCACTTAAATACATTCAGTATATGAATCTTATGCTTATCTCTAAATATATACACCAACATAATTGTTAATTACATGCTTAAGTTATAATTCAAATAATACAACCTCCGAAAATATAATACTTATACATGCCATAATTCTTAATTACATAAACCTCAATCTACTACTACCACAATAGTCACTTCTGCTCTGATGCTACTCTTCTAGTCTTCGAGCAGCAACCACAGTCTTTAACCTGCGCGTGATAAATCAACGCGCTGAGTATAAAACTCAGTGGTGCTCATAATTCACATACTTACTAAAGTTGCGATGACAACTTACTTAAAACACAAAGTACATAAAATCATTAAATTTCCACGGACATTTACATTTATAGCAAAAGAAATATCAAATTACATTTACATTTATTAAATCATTACTTGCACATTTATTATACCAATACACATGTACCTGAATATCATGCTTTGAAAATTCATTTGATAACATAATCATTAATTTCCAAAGTAAGGTTTACTAAAATAATATGATCTCATTCGTTTAATTCAAATACTTTGAAAGCAATAAGACGATTATAAATACAAATATGTTCATTCTTTAGTTAAGGCTCGTACTAATACAGAATGAACATAAGCAAATTTGATCGTGGCCTATGAAAGCACCACCCCCATCACACAATCGTGGCCTATGAAAGCACCACCGTGGCCTATGAAAGCACCACCCCCATCATACAATCGTGGCCTGTGAAAGCACCACCGTGGCCTATGAAAGCACCACCCCCATCACACAAATAAGCGCGTCCGCCTATTTATAAGGGCTGATAACCCTAGCATATGATCATAGCTTCACGTAACAAAATCAATCTCATCATACCACGTTTCAATCATGTATAGTAGAGCCCAAATCAAAATCATTCTTTCACAAAAGTAATAATTCTTCAATCATTCTTTCACAAAACTCTTCATTTCTTAATACCCATCATTTCAAAATTTCTCAACTTACAACTTACAAAAATTTCCACATTCGTCAAAGGAAATATTGAAAATATATATATATAGATATATATACTTAATATAGGAAAATTTCTCATAAATTCCTTTTCTTTTAAAACTTTCTTAACATCATAATGAAATTTATCATAAGAAACTTCTTATCATATAAAATCATACTTATGTCACAATTATACCATACAAAAAAGTAAGCCTTACCACCCTAGAGTGGTTTGGCCTCTTAATGAAAACCAAGGGAAGGAATTTCCTTCTCCAACCAAGCATACTAACATAACTCTTATGCATCAAGGTATCCATTTCTATCCTCATCATGCATTATCTAAACTAATTCCACACTTTATCCCAAAATTTCCAACAATTTTTCCCATTTATATCCATTTAAACATATCCACAATACCACTTTTCAACCTTATATCTTATTTTTGTCAAATCAATCCTCAAACATACAAATAATCAAGAATTCATACATACATTTATCCAAATAAACCTATGAGTCAAGGCATAGGAAATTTCCAGCATTAAAATATCCTTGACCTTTGCTGTGTTTTTAAAACATAACTTGAGTTATGGGTCTCCAAATTGAATGAAATCAGAGTCATTAGAAAGCTAAGACAAAATTATACAAATGTTATGAAGGGATCACAGCCCAGATCAATATGGAAGATAACAAAACAAAGCTAGGAACATAGACTGACAGACCAGACCTGATTCAGCAGAACCAAGTCCATTGTTTATTGAATTCGTATTAAACCAAACACTCAAAGGAACCCAATCCAGAACGAGAGGAGTCTCAAGACACAGGGAAACAACTTTTATGAAGAACTCAGAACCTAATCTTGTCATTATAGTGTTCAAAATGGGCACTCAATTCAGTGATGCATGTGGCCCGACACAAACAGAGTCAGTTTGAGTGTTTCAGCCATAAGTTGAGCTATATATCTCCAAATTGGACACAAGAGGATGGGTTGGAAAGCTAAGAAGTAGACCTACAACTTTCATGAAGGACTCAGACACCAATGGAAAATGAAAAGGATCTAAAAATAGGCCATAATCACACCCAATAACACTTTTTCCTCATTTCAGCTTACTTATATCATATACAAGGTAGAGATTTCTACCACATACCAAATACTCATCAAATATCATCTTAAGATCATAAATCCACAAAGAATAACAAGAAAACTTAGGGCTTTATTCATCAATAGGTTCTGCCACTCTTGGAGAATGAAGAAGAAATTGTTTTCCTTATCAATTCAACATGTAAGCATGCTTAGAAATCTCCCAAGGACACATTTATACCACCAAATTTAATAATCAAATTATTTCATATAAAATTCCCAATTTTCACAAAATAGTATAAACTTCACAAAATCAAAAATTTAAACAAGATAAGAGTGTTTATGAACACTAACCTCAACATAAGCTCTAACAAGCTTAAATCAAACTCTTGAAGCCTTAGTTTGCCTTCTCTTTGGTAGAAGGTTCTCCACCCTTTGGGTTAAGTAGTAACTCTCCAAATTACTTGAAATTATTCACCAAAAATCATTTCTAAAGCTTTAATCTCAAGGATTAATTACTTAAATCAAGTTTAATGGTGTAAATTTGGTGAGTTTACCATGTAGAAATTGAAGGAAAAACAAAGAGGAGAAAGGAGAGGAGTTCACGTTGATGAGAAGAAGAAGAAGAGAAAAGGGTTGCTCAAATAATTGAGCAACAAGGGCATTTTAGTCTTTTCTCAACATTGGATGGCTAGGATTGAGTCAATGTAATCTAATGGCTACAAATATTCTCCAAATTAAATTCTTTCAAAATATTATGTAACACAACAAAATTCTCAAATTTACTCCATAAAAATAATTTCTCTAATTTCCTTATTAATATAACACCATCTCAAATTTACTCCATAAAAATAATCCCTCAAATTTCCTTACTTAATAAAGCATCATAATTCACTATTCACTAATTATCTAAATTCTCCAAAAATATTCATTACTTACTTTCTACCCATAAAAATCATGCATACATACTCCAAAAATATTAAAGAAAATATAAAACATATATAGTAATTTTTCCGAACCAAAATAATACCGACTCCCGGACCGGTAGTACTATTCACAGACCGGTGGCACTATTCATAGACTGGTAAATCACTACCCATTCATAGTGAATCATACTCAATATCTTCCTCGGATCTAAATAAAATATTATCCCCCTTTTTGTAGCACCATTCATGACCCGATAAAATAATATTATTTTAAGATTCAAAAATTTTGGGGCGTTACACTGACCTTCAAAATAGGATTTTCATTGTGAAGCACGGCCGTGTTGCTGAGCATGGCTTGGGCGTGTCATTATGTGGATGTGACTTGATTCTGAAAAAATTTTGACTAAAATAAAAGAACAATTATGGAGAAAATTTGGGAAAATTTGTAACAGAAATAATAAAAGTAAATGGAAACAATAAATTTAAGAAAGAAAATAATGTGGGTTGTCTCCCACAAGCGCTTTTGTTTAACGTCGTTTAAGCTCGACACACTTAACTTATTTCAAGTCAAACGAGACTGATTGTATTTTTGACAGGATCAAAGTTATCATTTTGATAAACTTTCAAACGTTGAGCGTTAACTTTGAAACTTCGATTAGAATTACCATCCACTATTTCGATGGCCCCATGTGGAAAAATTTCTTTAATTGTGAATGGACTGGACCATCTGGAGCACAACTTACAAGCAAAGCGACGGAGTCTACAATTATAGAGCAACACCTGTTGTCCTACCTTTAGATTCCTTAGGATAATATGCTTATCGTGCCATTGTTTGGTGCGATCCTTATATATTTTGGCACTCTCATAAGCATGAAGGCGCATTTCATCCATCATATTCAATTGAAGCAAACGTTTTTGACCAACTTCCTTTGTATTAAAGTTGAGAAATTGAATTGCCCGAAATGCCTTATGCTTTAACTTAACAGGAAGGTGACAAGCTTTACTGTAGACTATGCGATATGGAGACATAACGAGTGGTGTTTTGAATGCGGTTTTGTAAGCCCATAGAGCATCATCGAGTTTCTTGGACCAGTCCTTCCTAGATTGTCCAACAGTGGTCTCCAGGATCTTCTTGATTTCTCTGTTGGTGACTTCTACTTGTCCACTTGTTTGAGGATGGTATGGAGTGCCTATACGATGAGTAACACCATATTTTGCAAGAAGGAAATCTAAATATTTGTTGCAAAAATGCTTACCTCCGTCCGTGATTATTGCCCTGGGAGTGCCATGACGTGTGAAAATATACTTCTTGATAAAATTCATTGCACTTTTGGCATAATTTTTGGAAGAGCAATAGCTTCTGCCCACTTTGACACATAGTCCACCGCCACTAGAATGTATTGGTTGGAGTATGATGATGGAAAAGGTCCCATGAAGTCCAAACTCCAAACATCGAAGATCTCGACTTCAAGGATGCTATTTAAGGGCATCTCATGTCGCTTCGAAATGTTACCTAACCTTTGATAGCGATCGCAAAGACGAACAAAGTTACAAGCATCTTTAAATAGATTAGGCCAATACAAACCGCTTTCCAATATACGCGCTGCTGTCTTGTTTGCTCCAAAATGCCCTCCACATTCCATTGAATGGCAGAATTTAAGGACGCTTTCCATTTCTCCTTTCGGTATTGTTGACGCGTGTTTTTATGCCCCCGCCTAACCCGATGATGATATAAGGATGCGAAATAGGGAATCAGGGTCAACCAGAAGTGTTTTTAACTAAAAACTGATTTAAACCGGTCCAAGGAGTCTGACCTACGTTAGGGTTGCGTCACGCAGCTATAAGTTGTGTGACGGTACTAGTAGTTGCGTCACGCAACTCTAACCAGGATGACATCTCTTGGACAGGCCCGTGTAACGATCTGCACTGTTTGTATGGATACACGGCAACTGTACAAAAAGTATGCTGCGTCAAGCAGCTTGCGGGTCCATCACACAGCTGCTACTTGCATGACGCAGCTCTGTTCTGTTGCCCTACCCATATAAATACAACTTTTTGTGTTTTAAACGGGATTTTTTTTTTAACTTTGGCATTTTGGACTTAGAGAAATCTTAAGAGTGTAGTGCGGCTAGGGTTTTCCCCAAGAACTCTAGTGAGTTTCCTTGAGGAAGATCAAGCTATTAGAGATAATAGATTAAAAACACACAACAAAAAAGTCATAAAAAGAGAAAAGAGAGAAAAGGAAAGAAAAAGAAAGCTTTTATTGTTAAAACTTGGTACTAAACACTTCTGGAATCGTGAAGTTCTATTCTTGAATCATCTAAACCGCATGCAATCCTCGAATCTGAGGGTTAGGTAACCATCTAAACCTTCCTCTTCATTTTTAGTTATTTATTTGTGAAATATCTTGTTTTATTAGCATTTGATTAGTTTGGTTTTGATTAAGTAACATTATGCCTGTTATTGAGTGTTTCTGAGTTATATTAAACATCTGTTAATAAAAAGAACACGTAAAAAGAGTAGTTTGAAAGGTAGTTACGGACCAGAGCAGCTGCGTCACGCAGCTACTACCTGCGTGACGCAACTGTTCATGTCCAAAAGAACTTGACTTTGCTTGGAGCACCTGTGTGACAGAACTGTTCGTGGGCGTAACTTTTATTTCGTTTTTATGTCTTTATTTAATGTTATGTTTTAAATAAATAATCAATAAATCTGGAAATTTTGGTAAGGTCACGAACAAATGAATCACGTAACTAGAAGTTCCGTCACGCAACTGTTCTAGGGTTCTAGAACATTTTCTTTATTTATTTTATTTTAATTTCATGACATTAAATAAATGTTTAATTTTAATTCAAGAAATGACCAATGATGGGCAGATTGTATTCTAATCAAATCAAACAAATTAATTTACTATGATTTTGAGATTTTAGGATTTATTATTATTTAAATTGTATTATTAAATCCAGTTTGTGGCCCGCCTTTAACCATAAGGCAAGAGCGGGTCTTTTAATTATTTTTGCTATAGGTGGATGATGGATGTGATTATGAATGGTTATGAATGCAATGAATGAACCTATTTGGGACGATTAATTAATTTTTCACATAGGAACTCGGTTCGATTTGTTCGGGTCGGGTTTAATTAAATAAATTGGCTTTTCTAAAATAAAAATAAATTAGAAATTGTAGGTAAAAAGAGGCCGATTTTTCGGGCGTCGGCTTCCAACGGGCCGACGTACCCAATTCCCTTACCTAGAATCGTACTTCGTACGCCTGACCAGTTTTATTTAAATAATTGGCCTTAAATAAAAATTGGGTTAAATGAAGTCATTTTATAAAATAAAATTGGAAACGGTCCCATTGCTGAAATAATGGGTGGTGACTCAAATATTTTATAAGACCGATTTATTGGCATCGCACTCCCAAAAGGTTTTATCACCATTTTCCAATAATAAAATTATCAATTCAAATAATAATCCAAAAAGAAGTTTTCCGAGGTCCTTTTTCGGGGTTTTAAGGATCTCTCTCCAATATATGAGGGCGAAAACAGATTGGCGACTTCACTGGGGATTCTGCATCCACTAATCCCCGGTTATTTTTAATAATAATTAAGTGATTGCAATTAGGAATTGACTCTAAAAACCTACCTTTTCTAAATAAAATTGATTAGAAAAAAAGCCGATGGAAAATTCTTTAATTGTCCGTATGTGCTTAATTGCTTTATTTTCTCTTTTAGGATTTTTTGCATTCATACCGCACCTCTCTCTTCTCACCACTTTCTACCCATATTACCCTTCGGTACTGGTGTTAACTTTGACAGTGGATCTAGCCTAAACCTCGCGTTTTAGGTACATCCATCCGAGAATTAACATTACTACCTACCGCAAGCCTAGTACCTTAAAGGTGCGTCAAAAGGAATAGGCCCAACAAAGTCCGAATCCTGTTTGCGGAACCCAGACTTTGTAAGCCTAATAAGACTAAAGCCAATGCATATAGTCAAAAACCGTAGTCACTTCCCTTAAGAAACACCCGATTCTATTTGCTGTTGTTATGCCGCATTCATATCCGAGAGTTTGTATCGTCAATCTCAAAACCCCCTGTTGGTTGTCGAGATTAGACCAAATCCTAGGAAACAGATGTCGGAATTTATACTAATGGAATCCGTGTGTGGGAGAAATAAGGTTGGAAGGCATGCATTTCCCAACTCCTGTTCCCCTGTATGTTATAAATTGTACATATGTTGTGACATTCATGCACCATGTAACATTTTTCTTTTCAGCCATACATTAATAAGAGCTAATTTTTGGTATGGACGTTTGACCTTGATTGTAACACCCTCCGTCGAGTCCCGTGAGACCCGACGACGGATGCCACATTCGGTGTCGGAGACACCGTCTTAACTTAACATACAATCATTAAATAAGATTATGAATTAGAAGTAATTGATTATTCACAAGTGTAGCGAGTAATTTTTCTTGTTTTATAGATAATCATTTCATTTCGTTTTCATCTCTTTTTTTTTTTTTTTGAAAAATAGATTGGGAAAAATCCTACATAAATACCATCTCTTTTTTTTCGTTTTCATCTCTTTTTTTCATCTCTTTTTTTTTCTGAAAAATAGATTGGGAAAAATTTTGGGGCGTTACATTGATTTTGAGACTAGACCTCAAATTTGTTTTGAATAATATAATGCAATCACTTATGGCGAATTTATACCCAAAAGAAAAGGGAGCTATAAGGGGGTTGCGATTCCTTTGTATTTTCACATTTCTCGCATTATCTGAAAGTAAGCGCGAGAATGCAAAAAAAAATAATCAATCAAGGTAGGGTCCTGCTTGGGACCATCTGTTCCAAGGCAAAAAGTGAGGACACAAGAATAAAAAAAAATGAAAAATATCCCGCTCGGAAATTCTTTCATTGCGAGGCAAAAGTTAGGGACCTGAGAGAAAATAGTCGATCGTAAATCCAAAAGGAACAGTCAATGACAGATAATGCCAGAAATATTTGAATACAAAATAAGTTATTGTCGTATTATTCACATCGAATTTTGGGTCCAGTCGTTGAAATCGAGATCTTATTTCCATACCGGTCATTAGCACATTAGAACTGCATTTCTCATTCTATGTGCTACTACTTCTCACGCATACATGCAGGACCTACTTTAACTCGAGCATTTCTATCTATCAGTCAGAATTGATCCTTCCCGAGAAATTGCCTCGAGAGCTTGGCATCGACTCCCTGTTCAATGTTTGGTCAGAGTATCCCCAATCCCCGAGCCTGCTTCGGTTGGTCCTGTGATTCATTCAAGTTCTTCGAATTCAGTTTCTGATTCAGATTTGGTGGAGATGGCTGATAACACTGTGAATGAAATGGGTTTCTCTCCAGCCCAGATAAGGACCATTTTTGAAATGATAGCTACTGCCCTTGCTCAAGATAGAGCCCAGAATCAAATGCCGCCTACTTTAAGTAATCAGCCTATAGTGGAGGGAAGAGAGCCTCCAGAACCCACCTCGGGTCATCAAGCATCAGCTAATAATGGTAGTCCAACTGAGAGTGAGCTGATTAAGCAGATAGCAGAACTGAAAGACAAGGTGGGGAGGATATCTGTTTTGAAAGACAAAGATCCAGTCATCAATTTTCATGTGAACGAGTATGTCCTGAAGCCCACAAGTTCTATTTCTTCGAAGCATACCTTATTCACAGGGGATGACGACCCGAGGTCCCATTTGTCGAAATTTATCCACGCTGCTCAGATGAACCAATATGGCGAAGAGGATATATTGCGAGCGTCTCCTCAGACATCGTACAAGAACTATAGGAAAAGATACGACAGTCTGGATCTGGGAATACAAAGGGCTGAATTGAATTTGGAAGGACTATACAACGAAGAGAGGAAGAAAAGTCGAGGGTTCGGTAATTACCGGTCTTCCCACAGAGATCGTAACAGAAATATTGGTCATGCAACTACAAACTAGTTAGGGAATAGCAATACAGTTGGGGCTCTTGACAAGAAAGTGAGAAGGGAATTCACTAATCTGGGCAGATCTCTAAGCACAGTCATGAGATCCTGCATTGAGAATGCCGTATTGTCAAAGTTGCCAATTAATCCAGCTAGACCTATTCGAGGTAGATTTGTTGATCAGAGCTGTGAATATCATCAGTGTAAAGGTCATTCTACTGATAGTTGTTTTAGGCTCCAGCATGACATACGGGATTTGATAGATAGTGGGAAGATCACTAAGTCCTTGGAGTGCAGTACGCCGATGCCCGGAAACCATTAAAAGTCAGTTGTGACGTGTGAATTGAACAGGTTTTTTTTTTCTTCTTGTTTTCCTGAATGGTTGCTGTAAGAACAATATGGATGGATTTCATTTACTATTTCAATCAATGGGAATGAATTTTGATTACTTATTTTCTTATTTCTATCGATTGTTATGTTCATGGCATTGATTATACCACACGCATGTTTAGCACAAATACATGGCATCATTTTGCATTTAACCTAAGCACCGTCGAAGATCTCAAAATAATCGAAATCGGATCAGACTTTAAGCTTGAGCTCAGAAACAATCTCCAAGAATGTTTCAAGAAGAATTCAGGAGTTTTCACCTGGAGTTATGCTAATATATCGGGCTCAATAAGCCTATTGCAAAGCAGGTCATCTCTACTGATCCGAATATCAAGTCAATGCAGCGGAAAAGAAGATGGATAAAAACAAGATGAAAGCTGTGGTTCAGAAAAAGCTAGATGCAGGTTTCTGGGAAGGTAATGCATTACCTGGAGTGTTCAGCGAACATAGTCCCTATGCTCAAGAAAGGGGAGACTAACAGTCTGTGTCGACTATAGCCTCGCCTAAAGATGGCTTCTGTAACGCTCCAAAATTTTCGAATCTTAAAATAATACTATTTTATCGGGTCATGAATGGTGCTACAGAAAGGGGGATAATATTTTATTTAGATCCGAGGAAGATATTGAGTATGATTAACTATGAATGGGTAGTAATTTACCAGTCTATGAATAGTACCACCGGTCTGTGAATAGTACTACCGGTCTGGGAGTCGGTATTATTTTGGTCCGAAAAATTACTATATATGTTTTATATTTTCTTTAATATTTTTGGAGTATGTATGCATGATTTTTATGGGTAGAAAGTAAGTAATGAATATTTTTGGAGAATTTAGATAATTAGTGAATAGTGAATTATGATGCTTTATTAATTAAGGAAATTTGAGGAATAATTTTTATGGAGTAATTTGAGAAATTTGTGGAGATAAATAATATTGTGAAGGAATTGAATTGGAGAATATTTTTAGCCATTAGATGAGCTTAATCTTAGCCATCCAATTATGGGGAAAAGACCAAAATACCCTTTGATCACTTTATAAGGTCAACTTCAATTATTGAGCAACCACTTTTTCTCTTCTTCTTCTTCTCTTCAATGCCACTTCCTCTTCTTCTTCTCTTCTTTGTTTTTCTTCACTTCTTACTTCTTAAATCCACCAAATTAAACCCACCCAACTTGATTTAAGTAATTAATCTTAGAGAATTAAGCTTGAGAAGTGATTTGTGGTGATTAGTTTCAAGAAATTTGGAGATTTTCTACTTAAGCCAAAGGTTGGGGAAACCTCTACCATGGAGTAAAGGCAAAGCTAGAGCTTAGAAAGCTTTAATTTAAGCTTGCTAAAGCTTATTTTTAAGGTTAGTGTTCATAAACACACTTACCTTACTTGAATTTTTGATTTTGTGCATTTATGCTATCATACATGTATTTTGGGATTTTGTATGAAATGATTGATTTGTTGAACTTTGGTTGCAATAACATGCTCTTGGGTGATGTTTGATGAGTATTTAGTATGTGGTAGAAATCTCTACCTTGTATCTTTGTTGTTCATGTTTTTTTTCATGGTTAAAGTAAGTTGAATTTTGGAAAAAGTGTTATTGGGTGAGATTAAGGACTAGTTTTCGACCATTTCTATTTTCCATTTGTGTCTGAGTCCTTCATGAAAGTTGTAGGCCTACTTCTTATCTTTCCAACCCATCCTCTGGTGTCCAATTTGGAGATACATAGCTCAACTTATGGCTGAAATATCTAAACTGACTCTGTTATGTCGGGCCACATGCATCACTGAATTGAGTGCCCATTTTGACCACTATAATGACAAGACTTGGTTCTGAAGTCTTCATGAAAGTTGTTTCCCTGTGTCTTGAGACTTCCATGGTTCTAGAGTGGTTTAATTTGAGTGTTTGGTTAAGTAGGAATTCAATAAACATTGGACTTAGTTCTGCTGAATCGGGTCTGGACTGTTGGTATGTGTTCCTAGCTTCTGTTTACCACCTTACGCATTGATCTGGGCTGTGGTCCCTTCATAACATTTGTACAATTGTATCTTATCTTTCTAATGAATCTAATTTCATTCAATTTGGAGACCTATAACTCAAGTTATGTCTTAAAAACACAGCAAAGGTCAAGGATATTTTAATGCTAGAAATTTCCTATGCCTTAACTCATAAGTTTATTTGGATAAATGTATGTATGAATCATGTGCGATGAGGTTCTCTTGATTATTTGTATGTTTGAGGATTGATTTGACAAAAATAAGATATAAGGTTGAAAAGTGGTATTGTGGATATGTTTAAATGGATATAAATGGGAAAAATTGTTGGAAATTTTGGGATAAAGTGTGGAATTAGTTTAGATAATGCATGATGAGGATAGAAATGGATACCTTGGTGCATAAGAGTTATGTTAGTATGCTTGGTTGGAGAAGGAAATTCCTCCCCTTGGTTTTCATTAAGAGGCCAAACCACTCTAGGGTGGTAAGGCTTACTTAATTATTTTTTTTGTATGGTATAAGTATGACATAAGTATGATTAGTTTGCTAACTTTCATATGTTTAGAGTTTTTAAAAAAAAATGGGTATTTAAGGTGTATGTGCTTTGAATTTTGAATAAGGAAAGTATGATAAATTTCATTATGATGTTAAGAAAGTTTTAAAAGAAAAGGAATTGATGAGAAATTTTCCTATATTAAGTATCTATATATATATATATATATATATATATATTTGAAATATTTCCTTTGAAGAATGTGGAAATATTTGTAAGTTGTAAGTTGAGAAATTTGAAATGATGGGTATTAAGTAATGAAGAGGTTTTGATTAAGACTTATTGCTTTTGTGAAAGAATGATTTTGATTTGGGCTCTACTATGCATGATTGAAACGTGGTATGATGAGATTGATTTTGTTATGTGAAGCTATGATCATATGCTAGGGTTATCAGCCCTTATAAATAGGCGGACGCGCTTATTTGTGTGATGGGGGTGGTGCTTTCATAGGCCACGATTGTGTGATGGGGGTGGTGCTTTTATAGGCCACGGTGGTGCTTGATTGTGTGATGGGAGTGGTGCTTTCATAGGCCACGGTGGAGCTTTCATCGGCCACGATCAAATCTGCTTATGTTCATTCTGTATTAGTACGAGCCTTAACTAAAGAATTAACATAGCTGAATTATTAATCGTCTTATTACTTTTAAAGTATTTGAATTAAACGAATGAGATCATATTATTTTAGTAAACCTTACTTTGGAAATTAATGATTATGTTATCAAATGAATTTTCAAAGCATGATATTCCGGTACATGGTTTTAAACATAAATATTATATGTATTGGTATAATAAATGTGCAAGTAATGAATTTATGAGTTGAAAGAATTAAATTCTTTATGTTATAAATTAATAGTTTATTTGATAAATGTACATGTATGTTGAAATTTAATGATTTTATGTAATTTGTGTTTTAAGTAAGTTGTCATCACAACTTTAGTAAGTATGTGAATTATGAGCACCACTGAGTTTTATACTCAGCGCGTTGATTTTTATCACGCGCAGGTTAAAGACTGTGGTTGCTGCTTGAAGACTAGAAGAGTAGCATCAGGGCAGAAGTGACTGTTGTGGTAGTAGTAGATTGAGATTTATGTACTTAAGAACTATGGTATGTATAAGTATTATACTTTCAGAGATTGTATTATTTGAATTATAACTTAAGCATGTAATTAGCAATTATGTTGGTGTCTATATTCGGAGATAAGCATAAGATTCATTAAATGATTGAATATAAAATATTTCAAGAGAGTTGGTATGATTAGTTTATTAAGACTTGATATATATACTGAATGCAATTAATTGATGAATATTAAACTGCTATTGAGGATTTATATAATTATGAAAATATAAAAGTGTTGTGTTATGATGAGTATGTGGAGATGTTGGGAGTTTGGAGTTTAATTGGGAGTGTTTTGTATTCACATGTTTGGCGAGCTCAGTTTTTAAAAGGGAAATTCTTACAGTATTTATGTAGGATTTTTCCCAATATATTTTTCAAAAAAAAAAAAAAAAATTTCTCGCTACACTTGTGAATACTCAATTACTTCTAATTCATAATCTTATTTAATGATTTGTATGTTAAGTTAAGACAGTGTCTCCGGCACCGAACGTGGCATCCGTCATTGGGTCTCACGGGACTCGGCAGAGGGTGTTACATTTAGTGGTATCAGAGCATAGCTTTAGGCGGTTCTAGGTTTATGTTTGATTTAAGGAATATAAGTAATGAAGTGAAGATATATGTTATATATGTTTGATAAGTAATTTGACTCTGTAGCGGATCTTCTATGAATTGGTATTGGAGATAGACTGTGGATAAATGTTTTGGATCATGATAGTAGTTTGACTTATTATTGGAGAGCAATGTCATACTTGGTAGCATGTGTAAAGGTTGACATTAATGATTTTTAATTGTATCCTTTCGGATAGTTGATAGAGTTACTCTTTAGAGAAATTTTAAAAGCTAAGGATAGATCTTTGAGAGATGTGATGATTTTCTTGAGGCATTAAAGGATTTGTTTCCTCCTCTCCTTTGAGTTGGTAGGATTTCCATGTGCTTTGAATAGCTTGGAGATTTGATTTGAAACTTGTGAATTTTGACTTTGGAATTGATTTACATTTATAACATAAATAGTATGAATGTGTGATAAAGAAAGTTTATGTAACTTAAATGTTTAAGAAATGTATCTTTTTACCATGCTATTGAATGATTGATTTTCATTGTGAAATTTTTCCCTTCCTGGATATTTGGATATAAGAAGATTTAATTTTCAAGTGTAATTTTACAAAGAGTTTGAAAGATGAAAATATTGTTGTGTAAATGAAAAGGAATTTACATGCGTAGATTATTCATGTGTTTATGAAGTGTGTTGACTTGTAAATTTGTATGTACATAGATAACACTTGCATGAGATCTAGGCATGTGATGTGCATACATAAGCATGAACATATGTACATATATACCCAGTGAAAGATATGTTTGTAATGAGTTGTTAGAATTACCAAGTAAATGAACTATATGATTTGAACTTGAGCACATTGGATTTTACATGATTGAAGTGTGATGCTAGTATATGCATTTTGATGAGATTTTCATGGATTTTTGGCTGGAGAGTATTTATGATTTTAAGGATAACTACTTCTTTGAGTGACATAAAAAGAGTATGTAGTATTATTGCACAAGTGTAATTTATGAGACCTAATCGATATATACTTTGAGGTCGTTCACTTGGAATGTGAGAAATGATTAATATTTATAGGAGATGATAATATTTTGTGGAGTAAAAGTATGCTTAGTTTCTCATAAGCCATTTATGAAATATATATGGATTTTGTGGATAATATGGATTGTTATGATGATAAAAAAAAAATTAAATTAAATTATTGTTTTTAGTAAGAATTAAATTGTTTTACTCCTTATGTGCAAATTTTGGAGCTCGTATAATTGTGGCACCTTATAGTGTAGCATAGAATAAGTAGGCATTGAATTCTATGATATTGTCTTTTGATGTTTAAAGAACCTATTGAATTCTAGATGCTCTATGAATTATAAGAAGAGATATTGGATTAGTGTGAGATGTTATGATGTTAGAAAAGTGAATGATTTCTTTAAGAAAATGTAAGATGATTATGCTATATAAATCATGTCATGAGGGTTAAGAGAATTGATTAATGACAATGAGAATCAAGATATGGTCTGTTCAATTATTAAATTGATGTTTAAATTAGTGAGCTGGATACATATTAATGAATATGGTTATGTCAGCATTTTAATATGAAGAAAAGAACACCTATGAAAGTTGAAAGGAATATGACTTGACATGACCTAGAACAGACTTAAAATTTGGGTTATTATTAATTGGTGATTTTTTTTTAAGAAACCATTGACTTCTAAGAATTAATGAAAATGGAGGTAATGAGTATCAAGCTATAGACTTGTACATTTTGGGATTCTATAAGTTAAGTGTGAATTGATAAGAATAATGATTTGAGGTGATCTTATCCTGCTTAAACAGAACTGATTTCTATACCAAAATAATCAAATACATGTAAGTACTCATTGTTAAGATGGAAGGATGTAGTGTGATATTTAAAGGAGTTGTTTACTAGACATGAAAGTTTTATGGGGTTATACGAAATCACTATAATCTTAGGAATATGATATAACTTGATAAATTTCGGTTGGTGTTATAGGTCAAGCCTTCTTAAATAAATGAGCAAGTGGGTATAGTGTACATATGGAGCATTTTCACAAGCTATATTAAAATCATCTTGTTACATACATGTGTGTGGACTTCACTCTGCATTTAAGTGGGTACTACCATATGAATCTAAGTATTATGATATATATATGTCTATTCATTTGTGAGTTAATGCATGTTATCTGTGATTTGGTTATGTGGACTTAAGTATTAAACCTTAAAGCATAACCCTTGATTTTTGCATATGGTCCCTGAATTGCATGGTAGAGGGAATGGAAGATGTTATTAAGTGATTCTATGGAAGAGTAAAGAGGGATTTTGAAGGATCTATATAGTTTGGATGAATGATGAGATTATGATATGGTTATTGAATTAGAAATCTAGATTATTAATTTGGATGATTATATCCGTATGTAAATCATTCGTTACGGCGAACTCTTCATAGATCGTAAGGATATTAAGTATTAATCTTTTTGAGAAGAATTTATAGGAGACAAAAGGGAATTATAAGATTTTTAGTAGTTGCTTCAATTCAATTTCGAGGACGAAATTTTCTTAAGAGGGGTAGAGCTGTAACGCTCCAAAATTTTTGAATCTTAAAATAATATTATTTTATCGGGTCATGAATGGTGCTACAGAAAGGGGGATAATATTTTATTTAGATCCGAGGAAGATATTGAGTATGATTAACTATGAATGGGTAGTGATTTACCAGTCTATGAATAGTACCACCGGTCTGTGAATAGTACTACCGGTCTGGGAGTCGGTATTATTTTGGTCCGAAAAATTACTATATATGTTTTATATTTTCTTTAATATTTTTGGAGTATGTATGCATGATTTTTATGGGTAGAAAGTAAGTAATGAATATTTTTGGAGAATTTAGATAATTAGTGAATAGTGAATTATGATGCTTTATTAATTAAGGAAATTTGAGGAATAATTTTTATGGAGTAATTTGAGAAATTTGTGGAGATAAATAATATTGTGAAGGAATTGAATTGGAGAATATTTTTAGCCATTAGATGAGCTTAATCTTAGCCATCCAATTATGGGGAAAAGACCAAAATACCCTTTGATCACTTTATAAGGTCAACTTCAATTATTGAGCAACCACTTTTTCTCTTCTTCTTCTTCTCTTCAACGCCACTTCCTCTTCTTCTTCTCTTCTTTGTTTTTCTTCACTTCTTACTTCTTAAATCCACCAAATTAAACCCACCCAACTTGATTTAAGTAATTAATCTTAGAGAATTAAGCTTGAGAAGTGATTTGTGGTGATTAGTTTCAAGAAATTTGGAGATTTTCTACTTAAGCCAAAGGTTGGGGAAACCTCTACCATGGAGTAAAGGCAAAGTTAGAGCTTAGAAAGCTTAAATTTAAGCTTGCTAAAGCTTATTTTTAAGGTTAGTGTTCATAAACACACTTACCTTACTTGAATTTTTGATTTTGTGCATTTATGCTATCATACATGTATTTTGGGATTTTGTACGAAATGATTGATTTGTTGGACTTTGGTTGCAATAACATGCTCTTGGGTGATGTTTGATGAGTATTTAGTATGTGGTAGAAATCTCTACCTTGTATCTTTGTTGTTCATGTTTTTTTTCATGGTTAAAGTAAGCTGAATTTTGGAAAAAGTGTTATTGGGTGAGATTAAGGACTAGTTTTTGACCATTTCTATTTTCCATTTGTGTCTGAGTCCTTCATGAAAGTTGTAGGTCTACTTCTTATCTTTCCAACCCATCCTCTTGTGTCCAATTTGGAGATACATAGCTCAACTTATGGCTGAAATACCTAAACTGACTCTGTTATGTCGGGCCACATGCATCACTGAATTGAGTGCCCATTTTGACCACTATAATGACAAGACTTGGTTTTGAGGTCTTCATGAAAGTTGTTTCCCTGTGTCTTGAGACTTCCATGGTTCTGGAGTGGTTTAATTTGAGTGTTTGGTTAAGTAGGAATTCAATAAACATTGGACTTAGTTCTGCTGAATCGGGTCTGGACTGTTGGTATGTGTTCCTAGCTTCTGTTTACCACCTTACGCATTGATCTGGGCTGTGGTCCCTTCATAACATTTGTAGAATTTTATCTTAAATTTCTAATGAATCTAATTTCATTCAATTTGGAGACCTATAACTCAAGTTATGTGTTAAAAACACAGCAAAGGTCAAGGATATTTTAATGTTGGAAATTTCCTATGCCTTAACTCATAAGTTTATTTGGATAAATGTATGTATGAATCATGTGCGATGAGGTTCTCTTGATTATTTGTATGTTTGAGGATTGATTTGACAAAAATAAGATATAAGGTTGAAAAGTGGTATTGTGGATATGTTTAAATTGATATAAATGGGAAAAATTGTTGGAAATTTTGGGACAAAGTGTGGAATTAGTTTAGATAATGCATGATGAGGATAGAAATGGATACCTTGGTGCATAAGAGTTATGTTAGTATGCTTGGTTGGAGAAGGAAATTCCTCCCCTTGGTTTTCATTAAGAGGCCAAACCACTCTAGGGTGGTAAGGCTTACTTAATTATTTTTTTTGTATGGTATAAGTATGACATAAGTATGATTAGTTTGCTAACTTTCATATGTTTAGAGTTTTTTAAAAAAAATGGGTATTTAAGGTGTATGTGCTTCGAATTTTGAATAAGGAAAGTATGATAAATTTCATTATGATGTTAAGAAAGTTTTAAAAGAAAAGGAATTGATGAGAAATTTTCCTATATTAAGTATCTATATATATATATATATATATATATATATATTTGAAATATTTCCTTTGAAGAATGTGGAAATATTTGTAAGTTGTAAGTTGAGAAATTTGAAATGATGGGTATTAAGTAATGAAGAGGTTTTGATTAAGACTTATTGCTTTTGTGAAAGAATGATTTTGATTTGGACTCTACTATGCATGATTGAAACGTGGTATGATGAGCTTGATTTTGTTATGTGAAGCTATGATCATATGCTAGGGTTATCAGCCCTTATAAATAGGCGGACGCGCTTATTTGTGTGATGGGGGTGGTGCTTTCATAGGCCACGGTGGTGCTTTCATAGGCCACGATCAAATCTGCTTATGTTCATTCTGTATTAGTACGAGCCTTAACTAAAGAATTAACATAGTTGAATTATTAATCGTCTTATTACTTTCAAAGTATTTGAATTAAACGAATTAGATCATATTATTTTAGTAAACCTTACTTTGGAAATTAATGATTATGTTATCAAATGAATTTTCAAAGTATGATATTCCGGTACATGGTTTTAAACATAAATAGTATATGTATTGGTATAATAAATGTGCAAGTAATGAATTTATGAGTTGAAAGAATTAAATTCTTTATGTTATAAATTAATAGTTTATTTGATAAATGTACATGTATGTTGAAATTTAATGATTTTATGTAATTTGTGTTTTAAGTAAGTTGTCATCACAACTTTAGTAAGTATGTGAATTATGAGCACCATTGAGTTTTATACTCAGCGCATTGATTTTTATCACGCGCAGGTTAAAGACTGTGGTTGCTGCTTGAAGACTAGAAGAGTAGCATCAGGGCAGAAGTGACTGTTGTGGTAGTAGTAGAATGAGATTTATGTACTTAAGAACTATGGTATGTATAAGTATTATACTTTCAGAGATTGTATTATTTGAATTATAACTTAAGCATGTAATTAGCAATTATGTTGGTGTCTATATTCGGAGATAAGCATAAGATTCATTAAATGATTGAATATAAAATATTTCAAGAGAGTTGGTATGATTAGTTTATTAAGACTTGATATATATACTGAATGCAATTAATTGATGAATATTAAACTGCTATTGAGGATTTATATAATTATGAAAATATAGAAGTGTTGTTGTGTTATGATGAGTATGTGGAGATGTTGGGAGTTTGGAGTTTAATTGAGAGTGTTTTGTATTCACATGTTTGGCGAGCTCAGTTTTTAAAAGGGAAATTCTTACAGTATTTATGTAGGATTTTTCCCAATATATTTTTCAAAAAAGAAAAAAATTTCTCGCTACACTTGTGAATACTCAATTACTTCTAATTCATAATCTTATTTAATGATTTGTATGTTAAGTTAAGACAGTGTCTTCGGCACCGAACGTGGCATCCGTCGTCGGGTCTCACTGGACTCGGCGGAGGGTATTACAGCTTCCCTCTTCCACATATAAATGTTTTGATCAATAGTGCTGCCAGAATGGGACGTCATGCCCTTACGGACAAAAAAGAGAGGGAAGAAAAGAAAAATGATGATAAAATAAAAAAATGATAATGTGATAGCCAAAAAAAAAAAAAGGTGAGCCTTCCAAAAAAGTCTGTTTTATTCGCTGACTGCCAGACAGGTGACTAGATTAGTCGAGCGGAACATCTTCTGTCGCTATGGTGCTCCTCATCACATAGTTACAGACAATGGTTCTCATTTTCAAGCAGACGTCATCTTGGAGAGAAATTCAGACCCGACTGGCATGAACCGTTCAGAATTCAGAAATTGTTGGACAAGGGTGCCGCTGAACTGGCCACTTCGGAAGGAAAACCTTCTAATCGGATCATTAGTCAAGACTAGATGAAAAAGATTCTATGCCTGAAATGATGATTTTGATTCGATTAATTAAAAAAAAAAAGAGAGAAAGAAACTAGGTCGAAAACCCGAAAGGGCGGCTTAGGCAAGAAATAAGCTCGCTAGGCTGAAAACTCGAAAGGGCGGCCTAGGCAAAAGTTAGAGCATAACAAATAATAAATAATGATAAAAATAATAAATTTTGAGATTAACGCATGGTGTTTAGTTTAAATGCGAAATCTATGCCATGCATTCGTGACATACTTGCGACTGATTGCTCAATGCCATCAATTTGACTAGAAGGATAATGGGTGAATGAGTAGTTAAAATGAACGACCATTGTATTAAAGTAGTTTCTCTTTACTGCTATATGATGTTGAAAGAAGTAAGAGCAATAAAGAGCTCGGTTCTCAAATTCTTCCTCCCTTTTATTTCTGAAGCATGATTGTTGATTACAAGATCTTCCTCTCTGCCTATATGGTCAGCATTTGCTCGTTTGTTCTAAAGATTTTTTACTATTGGTCCTACCCGGGTATTGGATTCTCTTAGACGACGATCAGAAGAACGAATACCATTTTCTCAGTGATTTCCCTAGAAAGATCAATAAACCATGGATAAAACCTTAGTACCCATGTAGGTTCATGCATACATAAAGAAGTTACATATGTTATTTTTGTTTGATCTATGCAGGTAATAAAATAGTCACCCCATTCTTTGTTGTTTCCAAGTGTAAGCTTTTGTCTTTACAGAATAATTCATTTTTTTTATGAAGCTTTCATTTATAAACCCGGGGCCAGGAGGCCCAAATAACTAACACAACAAATGATTTCGAAAGAAAAGATTTGTTGTCTTTTATTGTCCATGTATGCAGGAAGCAGGAACTAATAAAGACAGAACAATCGGAGTCATTAATGGAAAGAAAGCAAGTACATTAATTAGGAGCTCATGGCCCGAGAATAAAAAAGACAAGGAAAACAACAAACAGCATTTATTCTAGTAGGGCCTATCAGCAGAGGCCAATCTTCACAGAACCTAGTATCATCATGGGGTAAAGAACCAGTTGACATATGCGGGCGTCACAATGTCCTGTATCGCTCCTTCATTTAGGTACCTGGTATTTCGATTTTGCCAACGGTCAGCCAAATTGGTCAATAGATTCGGCGTCATGAGACGACTCTCAAAGTTGTGGATTCTGGGAACGCGCTGTATCATTCCATATTGACGGATGATCCTGTCTGGAAAATAGGCCATGGAACGGTCTAGACTGGCGTACAACACGTAATTGAGGTTCATGCTTTCAGTAGTGACCAGTCTGATCCTCCACCAAGGACAAGTCCACTGAATTGAAGGGTTATCCCCAAAATCAAAATGTCCTCGAGACTGAGACCGAAAGTTGGCGGGGCCATAGGTTGGAATTAAACGAGCTGGGACCGGAAGAATCAGGCTTAACTTGTCTAGAGCCCAGGCTTGCAACAACATCGGACAACCACGATGATGAATATTAAAGTTGGTGATGTGAAGGGCGATATTCCTAACCCAGCACATCGTCTCCTCCATGATCATCATGAAGACAGTACGAATGTCACGAACAACGGTCAGAAGCCGAAAATCTCTAATTCCAGGTCGGCGGTTCTTCATGGCATACACATTCAACAGCAAGAAACAACAAGATTGAATCTAAGAAGGATCTATATCCATGGACAAAACCTTACTTAGAAAAGGCTCTAAAGGAAGATCTTGATCCGTATTTATGCCGTCAGGGAGGTAAACCGGACACAGGGCCACAGTCTCGGCTAGATCATACCTAGGGCCTAGGGGCAAAGCCGGAGTCTCATCTTGTTCAGGATGATGATCCATCACAGCACACATTTCCTCATAAGTCGGAGTTACTTCAGAGTCTTCAAACCGGAAAACCATGGTGTTAGGATTGAAGTGTGTGACGAGCCAAGACAAGAAGCCATGGTCGGGTTTTAAGTCTTTGAAATATTTCAGCCATGTGAGTTGGTTCATAGGGGGAATTTGCCATAAGTCGTCAGGGATGGATTGGACGAAGGATGAAAGTTAGTTTCTGAAGGCCATGGAAAAGGATTATCCAAGAAACGGATGTGCTTTGAATGCTGGAAGTGAAGGAAACATAAAGGGAAGCCTCCATTTATAAAAGTGTAAAGGACCTAATGAATGAAGCACCATCATTATTTGACCTGATGTTTACTACCCATGGTGGTTGGATGGGCATTTATGTATAGATCGCTCCGGTTGGTAGACATTTAAGCCTGCATCAATAAGAAGGACAGTTTGTACAATAAGGAGGTTGAGTCTTTATGACCGTATTAACCGTCCTGTTAGGTAAGTACTATGATCCATTTCTATTTATGAATTGATTCTCGTCGTATTTCATTTTAAGTTCATTAGTTTATTCTTTATTTATTTCATTTTGTTTCATTTATTCATTTACAATAAATTAGTTCATTGACTGTTAACAAGGTGGACCACCCTTGTGAATAAGTGGGACACCGCTATTGTGTGTTTTTGTGTTTGTGTTTTGTTTTTGCAGGAATAAGACCTCACAGTTGCAAAATATAAACATGTAAATGACATTGTAATAAAAGCAAAATACTGTAAATATGTAAATAATAATATAAAATTAATAAGACTGTACAATCATCCTACAAACTACAAAATGTTCAAAAATGGCTAAAATACTGAAGCAGAGCTACCGACGCCTTCGGCTCGGACTAGCAGCTGCCTGAGGGGGTGGATACGGTGGTGCATCATCAGAAGAGGAGCCATCATCCTCCTCGGAGAAGTCCAAAGGGATCCCCTCCACCTCCAACACAGTCTGGAGCCGATCCACCTCCATCTGGAGTCGGGCCATAGCACCAGACTGGCGAGACTGGTGCCTCCGCAATCTCCCGATCTCCAGCTCCTGTAAAAACAGACATATGTAAGAAGGATTGCAAAAGAAAGAAGCAGAAAGGTAAATGTGTGTAAGATGCATACCCTCTCATGCCGCTCAGAATAGAGCCGGCCGATGAAGGACCGGGCGAACTCAAACCGCTGGCACAGCTCCTGGTATCTCTGAGCTGGCACCTGCAAACACAGAAAATATTCATTAAAGATTTATTCAGGTAAAATGTTCTTAACTTTGTAAATTCAGTTTATTACTTACGTGTGTGGCATGCTCAGGATCCAGCTGCGGTGGTGGAGGAGCATGCCTGAGGTAAGCAGGAATAATGATACCCGACCCCAGGCCCAAACCAGGATCCAGTACCACCTCCATGTCAGCCGGGAATGGAACATCACCCAATACGACCCCCGCTGGTCCAGCCGGAGCAGCCGCCGCCTCTGCCTCAGCTGCAGCCTCTGCTCTGTAATGGGTCGCTGTCTTATGCTTCTTCCGCTCCTGCGACGAGTCACAGAGGAAGATACTTAGTCAGTTGGTTAAACAGTTGAAGAAAAATAAATAAGATTGAAGATAAGAAGATCACCTGAGTGTACTCCAGGACCTCTGGTACCCGAGCCTGCATCCGAGTGGAGAAGTACGCGGGTAGTCGCCAGCTGATAGAAAGCCACCAACTGCGGAGCCCTCGTACTCCTCCTCCTTATCCTCTGCAGTCATGCCCTCCAGCATACACATGAGGCACCCGCCGCTGTGCTGGGGCCGCCTGTATATCACAGACTCTCTCCCCCAAGAAGTACCGGTCAAGCCAGTACCCCTGCAAAAGGAGTCTAGATCGGGTATATAGCTCCGCGACCTCGTGACCCGGATAAGTCCTCCAGGCTTCTCCCTCCCAAGGAGTCAGAAGTAGCTGCAAAACAGAAGAATCAGTAATTATACAGTAAAAGAGAAGGGAAATAAAGCTAAGTTGTTCAGAGGATTCTGGTACTTACATCAGAGAGCGCCCTATCGTTAAGGAAGCTCCTCCAGTACTCAGGATCCTCGGTACTGGCATAGGTATGGTGGCAGTGGGCCAGATACCGAGGGATCTGCCGGGAGTCCACCGGAGTGTCATCTCTCGGACCGCCTGGGTAGATGCGGTACTCGTAAGCCCACACCTGCAATAAAGATCACAGCAATTCAGCGTACAGGGGAACAGTTAAAAATAAAATGACAAAGGAAGAAGGTGAAGAGAATAAGAATTTACCTCCAGTGGCCGGATGAACTGTCAGTTCGACTCACCGCTACCACGGGTCCATACATCCAAACCGTGATAGAGGTGAGCCAAAGCTAGAGTGGCCCAGTCGAAGGACCCGACCTAGCCCAGGTCCCTCAAGCATACTAGCACCGCCGAATCTCCCTTATTCTGGGAGGTGCATAGTAGCTGAGACGGGATAATATAGAAGAGAAAGGACCGAGCCGCCTGGTCCCTCTCCTCCCGAGTATAAGCCGGGGCAGCAGGCTAGGCCTCCACTGGCAACTCTCTCCATGCCGCCAGCCTCGTCCTGATCCTTTCGGCCCAGAAGCGATAGACGACCTCGTATGATACGCATCCCTGCATAGTGTACCCAGTCTGGGTGGTCACACCAAGCAGAGAGCGGACCAACTGAGCGCCTAGCATAGCGGTCTGGTACCGAGCATCCAGGGGAGCGACTGGACCAGCAAATCTGAGACCGGTGATAGCAGCATAGTCAACCGGTGTAAGCGTCATCTCGCCGAATCCGAACAGGAACGTGTGGGTGCAGTCGTTCCACCACTCCATCAGCGCGTAGCGCATAGTAGGTTGAAAGCGAGGCTGTGTGCGGTGGAGCCCTGCAGCATAGTCGCCGAAGCCGGCAGTGACAACCCGAGCGCGCATGGGCGGGTCTAGCAGATCCCAAAACGCCATTGCATCAAAGGACGATCCGCCAGCGTGGGCCTTGCCCAGATCAACTTGTGTAAGAAAAATTTTAATTAAAATAAGCATTAGACTGACAATCATTTATTTTTGTTCCATAGCAGGAAAAATTAAAATTCAAGTCTCGGGCCAAACCGTAGCTGCGCACGCATCTACACAGCTGCGTCACGGAGCTTGCCCAAGTTGCGCACCCTGAAGAACAGCTGCGTCACGCACCTCAGAAGCTGCGCCACTCACCTTAACAGCTGCGCCACGCAACTGTTCAAAATATGGCGTCCTAAGAACAGATGCGCCATGCACCTCCACAGTAGCGCCCCACACCTCAACAGCTGCGTCACGTAACTGTCTAAGGCCTTGCCTCGTTGATGAACAGTCGCGTCACGGAACTGTTCTTCCACAGAACAGTTGCGTGACGCAACTGTCGAAGGTACGCAGAATCCAAATTATGTTCAATTTCACTATGTTTGTGTTATTTCTATGCATTTTTCAAGGCAAAATAGGTCGCAAGGAAGATAGAATCAATTATTCATCAACAATTCAAGCCTTTAACGCATGCAAGAGGTGAAATCATAAAGTTCAGGAAAGCTAGGGTTCTCTGGCGCCTCGAACAGCTGCGTCACGCAACTGTTCACGCAGGAACAGTTGCGTCACGCAACTCCCTCCTGCGTGGCGCAACTGCCGACACGTGTATAGACTAAAATTGCAATAGAATTACTCACATTACAAATCAAAAGCAAAAAAAGAAGAAGAAAAATTTTACTTACCTCGGTCTGAAAGCCGCGCATCCGGCTAGTCTCGTAGCGGACCGGGAACTCGGTACCCAGCAACGGGAGAAGCTGCAGTGGTCGCGTCCCAGAAGTCAGTGGATTCCGGCTGACCGGCACCTGCTCGCCATCAAAGGTCGGAATATCCAGGATCGCCCCCAAGGTTTCCATCTCTAGAGTATAGGCGGAAGTAGGGATTTTAGGAAGTTGAGACATTTTGGTTGGTTGAAGGTTCAGAGAATTTGCAGTTAGCTTAAGGGTTTGAGATAAATGAAAATGAAATGGTTAAGAAGAAACTTACTTATAAGTAAGCGATGGACCCAAGCCCATCTCTCCAAGCCCAAAAGAGGTATGGGCCCATCAACCTTTCTCAAGCCCGCAGGGCCCGCACTGCCCATCTAAAGCCTGTAATGGCCCGCTTAAGCAATTTGACGGCGGTATGCGGCTCGTACACTTCAGCAATTTTGTCTACTCACCGCACAGGGCGCAGGAGCATCAAATTGCCCAGATTATCCTCAGGTAAGTTTTCTTTCAAACACTGCATCAGGAAGGGTATACCTGAAAATTCAAACTCAAAATTTTTCATGCCTAAAATTTTTGCTAAATTTTTGCAAAATTATTAAACCAAAATTTGACAATAAATATTGAAAAGCTAATATTTTTGGTCCTAGGTCGAAATTCCGGAATGGGGGCAAAAGTATGATCTTTTGCCCTGATGCAAATTTTTCAAATTTTACAATTTATGATTAATGCATGGGGGCATGCGATGCTCCAACATCTAATAAAGGCAAGATCTGTTTGTACACAGAAATTGCTCCTTTCTTTTGAAAATGCTTTTCAAGTCAACCGGTGATGGTTTCTCGAAGCCGTTGACGCTCCAACATTCAAAAAAGCCGATCAAACTAAGCTTTGGAATCCTAAATCAAGTCAATGATGGTGTATTTTGAAGTTGACTCAAATCCTAATTAGTGATGGTGTATTGCGAAGCTGATCAAGACAATTTCTATGCCAAATCCTCTAAAGCCGATCAAACCGAGCTGAGGAGGTGGACAACAAAGCCGATCAAACTGAGCTTTGGAATCCTAAATCAAGTCAATGATGGTGTATTTCGAAATTGACTCAAATCATGATTAGTGATGGTGTATTGCGAAGCTGATTAAGACAATTTCTATGCCAAATCCTCTAAAGCCGATCAAACCGAGCTGAGGAGGTGGACAACAAAGCCGATCAAACTGAGCTTTGGAATCCTAAATCAAGTCAATGATGGTGTATTTCGAAATTGACTCAAATCCTGATTAGTGATGGTGTATTGTGAAACTGATCAAGACAATTTTTATGCCAAATCCTCTAAAGCTGATCAAACCGAGCTGAGGAGGTGGACAACAAAGCCGATCAAACTGAGCTTTGGAATCCTATATCAAGTCAATGATGGTGTATTTCGAAGTTGACTCAAATCCTGATTAGTGATGGTGTATTGCGAAGCTGATCAAGACAATTTCTATGCCAAATCCTCTAAAGCCGATCAAATTGAGCTGAGGAGGTGGACAACAAAGCCGATCAAACTGAGCTTTGGAATCCTAAATCAAGTCAATGATGGTGTATTTCGAAGTTGACTCAAATCCTGATTAGTGATGGTGGATTGTGAAGCTGATCAGGACAATTTCAACCTCCCAAACAGTGATGGTGTATTACCAAGCTGTTTGAACTCTCTTCCCGGTCAATGATGGTGAATTGCGAAGTTGACTAGGGCAAAACCTTTCGAGCCGATCAAACCGAGCCTCGAATGGTATCTTCATCAAATCAAATTTTGGAACTCATTACTGATCCGACTGGAGCCGACAAAAGCCGATCAAACCGAGCTGAGGAGGTGGCCAGATGATCAAATCAACCCAACATCTTTCGAGCCGATCAAACCGAGCTTCGAGGATGATTGCCAGACTAAAGGCGCGTCAATGAACCACTTTAACATTAATCGTTTATAATTAATGATAAAGTGGGGGGGCAAACTGTTGACGCGTGTTTTTATGCCCCCGCCTAACCTGATGATGATATAAGGATGCGGAATAGGGAATCAGGGTAAACTAGAAGTGTTTTTAACCAAAAACTGATTTAAATCGGTCCAAGGAGTCTGACCTGCGTTAGGGTTGCGTCACGCAGCTATAAGTTGCGTGACGGCACTAGTAGTTGCGTCACGCAACTCTAACCAGGATGACATCACTTGGACAGGCCCGTGTAATGGTCTGCACTGTTTGTATGGATACGCGGCAACTGTACGAAAAGTAAGCTGTGTCACGCAGCTCGCGGGTCCGTCATGCAGCTGCTACCTACGTGACGCAGCTCTGTTCTATTGCCCTACCCATATAAATACAACTTTTTGTGTTTTAAACGGGATTTTTTTTCTGAACTTTGGCATTTTGGACTTAGAGAAATCTTAAGAGTGTAGTGCGGCTAGGGTTTTCCCCAAGAACTCCGGTGAGTTTCCTTGAGAAAGATCAAGCTATTAGAGATAATAGATTAAAAACACACAAAAAAAAGTCATAAAAAGAGAAAAGAGAGAAAAGGAAAGAAAAAGAAAGATTTTATTGTTAAAACTTGGTACTAAACACTTCTGGAATCGCGAAGTTCTATTCTTGAATCATCTAAACCGCATGCAATCCTTGAATCTGAGGGTTAGGTAACCATCTAAACCTTCCTCTTCATTTTTAGTTATTTATTTGTGAAATATCTTGTTTTATTAGCATTTGATTAGTTTGGTTTTGATTAAGTAACATTCTGCCTGTTATTGAGTGTTTCTCAGTTATATTAAACATTTATTAATAAAAAGAACACGTAAAAAGAGTAGTTTGAAAGGTAGTTACGGACTAGAGCAGCTGCGTCACGCAGCTACTACCTGCGTGACGCAACTGTTCATGTCCAAAAGAACTTGACTTTGCTTGGACCACCTGCGTGACGGAACTGTTTGTGGGCGTAACTTTTATTTCGTTTTTATGTCTTTATTTAATGTTATATTTTAAATAAATAATCAATAAATCTGGAAATTTTGGTAAGGTCACGAACAGATGCGTCACGCAACTAGAAGTTCTGTCACGTAACTGTTCTTCACAGGACAGCTGCGTGCGCAACTGTTCTAGGGTTCCAGAACATTTTCTTTATTTATTTTATTTTAATTTCATGACATTAAATAAATGTTTAATTTTAATTCAAGAAATGACCAATGATGGGAAGATGGTATTCTAATCAAATCAAACAAATTAATTTACTATGATTTTGAGATTTTAGGATTTATTATTATTTAAATTGTATTATTAAATCCGGTTTGTGGCCCGCCTTTAACCATAAGGCAAGAGGGGGTCTTTTAATTATTTTTGCTATGGGTGGATGATGGATGTGATTATGAATGGTTATGAATGCAATGAATGAACCTATTTGGGACGATTAATTAATTTTCCACATAGGAACTCGGTTCGATTTGTTCGGGTCGGGTTTAATTAAATAAATTGGCTTTTCTAAAATAAAAATAAATTAGAAATTGTAGGTAAAAAGGGGCCGGTTTTCCGGGCGTCGGCTTCCAACGGGCCGACGTACCCAATTCCCTTACCTAGAATCGTACTTGGTACGCCTGACCAGTTTTATTTAAATAATTGGCCTTAAATAAAAATTGGGTTAAATGAAGTCATTTTTATAAAATAAAATTGGAAACGGTCCCATTGCTGAAATAATGGGTGGCGACTCAAATATTTTATAAGACCGATTTATCGGCATCACACTCCCAAAAGGTTTTATCACCATTTTCCAATAATAAAATTATCAATTCAAATAATAATCCAAAAAGAAGTTTTCCGAGGTCGTCTTCCGGGGTTTTAAGGATCTCTCTCCAATATATGGGGGCGAAAACAGGTACACACTGCCTGAATAGCTGATCACTACAGTATTTGAACAAAAAGGGCTCCTCCCAATAGTAGTATTTGATATCATGGAAGAACTTTTTCTTTTCTTGATAAGAAAAGTTGGGAGGAGGGATTTTACAAACAAGGTAGTTAACTATATCAGCATACCAGGGGGCTTGTGTGTTTGCCAACAGTAGAAGTTGCTCATGGGAAAAGTTTTCATTGATTTGTATGTCTGTTGTATCTTCTTCCCCCAATTCTAGTCTGGAAAGGTGGTCAGCCACAAGGTTTTCTGTTCCCTTCTTGTCGCGAATTTCCAGATCAAATTCCTGCAATAAAAGCACCCAACGAATTAGTCTCAGTTTTGCATCTTTCTTTTCTAACAAATATTTGATAGCCGAGTGATCAGTGTAAACTATTGTTTTGGCTCCAATTAAATAAACCCTAAATTTGTCAAAAGTAAAAACAATAGCTAGCAGTTCTTTTTCAGTAGTGGAATAATTTAATTGCGCATCATTCAATGTGCGACTAACATAATAAATGACGTGCAACTTCTTTTCCTTTCTTTGCCCAAGAACAGCTCCAACAGCATGATCACTAGCATCACACATAAGCTCAAAGGGAAGAGTCCAATCTGCTGTAGCAATGATAGGGGATGAGATCAACTCCTTCTTCAACCTGTTAAAAGCATTTAAACACTCTTTGTCAAAATTAAAAGGAACATCTTTAACTAATAAATTACAAAGAGGTTTTGTGATTTTAGAGAAGTCTTTGATGAATCTCCTGTAGAACCCTACATGACCAAGAAAACTCCTTATTCCCTTCACTGAATTAGGAGGAGGTAGTTTTTCAATTACCTCGATTTTGGCTTTGTCCACTTCAATCCCTTTTTGAGAGATCTTATGCCCTAGGACAATACCTTCACTAACCATAAAGTGACACTTTTCCCAATTCAAAACAAGGTTAGTGTCTTCGCATCACTGCATTACTAAAGATAAGTTATGAAGACATGCATCAAAAGAAGAACCAAATACAGAGAAATCATCCATGAATATTTCAATAAATTTCTCTACCATGTCAGAAAATATGGACATCATGCATCTTTGAAAGGTTACAGGAGCATTGTAGAGTCCAAAAGGCATTCTCCTATAGGCAAAAGTGCCATAAGGACAAGTGAAAGTAGTATTCTCTTGATCTTCAGGAGCAATTGGTATTTGGAAGTATCCTGAATAACCATCCAAAAAACAATAAAAGGGATAACCTGCAAGTCTTTCAAGCATTTGATCAATAAAGAGTAGGGGAAAGTGGTCCTTGCGTGTTGCTTTATTCAATTTCCTATAATCTATGCACACACGCTAACCTGTGACTATTCTAGTGGGAATTAATTCATTGTTTTCATTAGAGATAATAGTCATACCTCCCTTCTTTGGAACAATTTGGACAGGACTTACCCAACTACTATCGAAAATTGGATAGATAATGCCGGCATCCAGAAGTTTTATGATTTCAGCCTTGACTACCTCCTTCATATTTGGATTCAATTGCCTTTGATGCTCGATTGAAGGTTTATAGTCTTCTTCCATCAGGATCTTATGCATGCATACACTCGGGCTTATCCCCTGTAGGTCTGAAATTGACCATCCTAATGCCTTCTTATGTTTTTGAAGAACCTGCAACAACCTTTCCTCTTGATCAAGTGTTAAGTGAGAAGAGATACTAACAGGGAAAGAATGGTTCTCACCTAAGAATGCATGTTTTAAATGAGGTGGAAGTTGTTTCAATTCTTGCTTTGGTGGTTCACTTTCTTTCTCATTCATGATGCTTGATTCATTAATGTCATCTTTAGTATGCAAAGTGTTTTCCACACATTCATCAACAACATCAATTCGAAAGCAATCACTATAGTCTATAGGAAGTTTACAAGATTTAAGAACATCAAAAACAATTTCTTCCTGCCCAACTCTTAAGGCTAATTTACCTTCATAAACATCAATTAATGCTCTTACAGTCATAAGAAAAGGCCTCCCAAGGATTAAAGATCCTTCCCTGTCTTCATCAATGTCAAGAATAACAAAATCAACAGGGAAGATGAATGTACCTACCTTTACGAGCACATCTTCTACAATTTCTCTTGGATATTTGATTGATCGATCCGCTAATTGTAGAGACATCCTTGTCGGTTTGAGCTCGCCCATACCTATCATCTTAAAAACTTCATAAGACATAAGATTAATGCTAGCACCTAAATCTGCCAAAGGTTTTCAAAATCAAGATTACCAATATTGCAAGGGATAGAAAAACTTCCTGGATCCTTTAACTTTGGAGGCAATTTGTTTTGGATAATTGCACTGCACTCCTCAGTTAACATTACCGTTCCTTGATCGTCGATTCTTCGTTTCTTGCTTAGGATATCTTTTAGGAATTTTGCATAACTAGGCATTTGAGTAAGGGCTTCAGCAAAAGGAATGTTGATTTGAAGCTTTTTGAATACATCCAGAAATTTTAGGAAGCTCTTGTCATCTTGTGCTTTCTTTAACCTTTGTGGGAAGGGGACAGGTGGAACATAGGGTTTTACTTCTCTTGTTCTTCTAGGTCAATGATGGGAACCTTTTTCTGCTCTTCCACTTTCTTTTCTTTCTTTGGTGGCTCTTCTAATTGTTTGCCACTTCTCAAGGTGATAGCCTGTACCTATTCTTTATGATTCTTTTCAGTATTGCTAGGTAACGTACCTTGAGGTCGAGATGCCATTATGTTTGCAAATTGTCCTAACTGAATCTCCAAATTTCTTATCGCCGCTTGTTGGATTTTGTGGTTTTCTCTGGTTTCGTTCATGAAATCCATGTGCGATTTAGAAATGGCAGTAAGGAGATCATCATGAGATTTCTTCTCTTGAGGAAGGAAGCCTGGTGGTGCGTTTAAAGCATTGTTAGGATTCCCATATGACAGATTAGGATGGTTCCTGAATCTGTTATCATATGAATTGGAGTATGGGTAATTCTTTCTTCCTTGATTCATCACATAGTTTACTTGCTCCAAGATTTGTGGATTCAAAGAGTCTATCATGCATTCTCCAATTCCATGTTGTCCATTGCATCTATCACAAACTTGCATAATAGAATTTACAGGATTAGTAGTTAATAGGTCTAATTTCCTTACCATATTATCTACCTTGGCATTGAGTGCTGTAATGGCATCTATTTCATAGACTCCTGCAGTGCTCTTCCTTTCGGAATTGTTTTGATAATGGCTATTGCTTGCCATCTCCTCTATCAATTCATATGCCTCATCAATTCCCTTCTTCTCAAAAGATCCACCTGCAGCTGCATCTAAAGTGATTTTAATGTTAGGTGATAATGCATTATAGAAAGTTTGTACCTGTAACCACTTGGGCAAACTGTGATGCGGGCACTTTCTCAAAAAGTTCTTGAATCTTTCCCAAGCTTCATACAGGCTTTCTTGATCATGGTGAGCAAATGTCATTATCTCATTGCGCAGTTTTATGGTCTTTGAAGATGGAAAGAATTTTGCTAAAAACTTTTGAGCTAATTCTTCCCATGTTGTGAAACTTCCAGCGGGGCATGACTGTAACCAAGATCATGCTTTGTCTCGAAGAGTGAAAGTGAATAATCTCAGTTTTATGGCATCTTCGGAAACACCGTTCTGTTTGAAAGTATCGCAAATTTCCAGGAAATTTGTGATATGAGCGTTAGGATCTTCACTAGGCAAACCCCCATATTGAATTGAGGTGAAAAGCATTTGGATAATTGCGGGTTTAATTTGAAAATTGTTAGCTTCAACCCGAGGTCTTGTAATACTCAAGGTTGTCCCATTCAGATTAGGTGTTGTGTAGTCTCACAAGGTGTGGACCGGATTTTGAAGTGGAGGTCTATTTATGTTTTCATTTTCATTTTTGTTGACCATGTCTGCTTGCTGTTCAGGTCTTATTTCACGTGTTCTTCTTGCGGCGTTGTTCCTACGACAAGTTCTTTCAATTTCTGGATCAAAGATTAGGGGTTCAGTCCTACCTGATCTTCTTTGCATAAACACTTGAAATAAGTCTTAAAAGAAAATTTAATTAAAACAAAAGAATGTCTAAATTAACAATAGGGTAATTAGTATTAATATTGATAATGACAATCCCCGGTAACGGCGCCAAAAACTTGACAGTGATTTTCGCAAGTGTACGAAATCGCAACAAGTAATATAGAATGAGTAAAGTATCGTATCTACAGGGATTGTATATCAAGTACCAAAATTATGTTAACCTATTATTATTTAAACGATAATAAGAGAGATTTGTTATAAGAAAAGTAAATTCGAAAATAAAACAGAAAGAAATCAAGCAACAAAATTTATGTGAAAAGAGATCAAGGATTTAAAAATACTAGGGATATTGATTTCACTTAATTCTATCTAATTTATTTTATTAGTTTGATAATCAATTTTAATTGTTCAAGTAGGGGAAACAACCCTAAAATCACTAACAAGCTCTCCCGATGTATTGTTAGCTATTCTAATCCGGTCTAATTACCTATCTTCCAATAGCGCAATCAAACATGAATTAAATCATTAAGTTTTTATGGTTTGTTTTGTGAATTCATAACCTAAGGTCATTAACTTATGAAAACCCCCCATGAGTCAAACCATATAGCTTCCGCATCAAGTTATTATTCTCATGTAATTTATTACCTTTTTCGTATCAAAAACCCTTCTTCTGATAGTGATTAATGAAATAAATCAATCCAGGGGATAAACTCTGCCTGGAAGCTTTAAGTTCAATAATAAATTATAACAAGAACAAGGAAAAGCAAATCTAACATTAGAAATTGGAATGGAATTAAGCTACATCAAATCCCTAGTATGAGAGTTTAGCTCGACATAGTAATTAAATAAAAATTAGTAATACTTGAATAAAACTTCATAATCAATAATGAATAATGAAAAGAAAGACAAGATTAAGAGTTTAGAAATAAAAACTAGACAACAGCTATGTGGATGGCTTCCTTGAATCTTGGCACAAATCTTGGACGATTGAAATCTTTGAAAGAGAGAGAACTATATAGAAGAATACTAGAATTCTCGATATCTCTACAATGAATAGCTCCCCTCTTTATATAGACCTTCTGGAGGAAAATCTGACTCTGTTTAGGAAATAGAATCCTTATTAAGTATGAAATCTTCTTAGGAGATCATGACTGTTTAGGCTTTGGATTTCTTCTTAGTTAGGATTCTTTTCTTTTCCTAAATAGGTTTAGACCTTGTTTTGCACATTTAGGAAAATATCTGAGGCAGGCCCATGGGAGAAAAAGATTGGCTTGCGTGTTTAGTTCGAGTCAGCTTTGCCTTCGTAGCACGGGTGTGCCATCTAGCACGGCCTGGGCATGCTAGAGTCTGGATCTATGAATGATTTAGCACGGGCCGTGCTCTGCAACACGCTTAGAGGAGTCTTTGTGGCACGGCCGTGCCCCTTGGCACATCCAGGGCGTGCCCCTTGGCACGTCCAGGGCGTGCTAGGCTCTGACCTTCCAAGACAAACTGCTTCACAGGTCCTTTTAAGGCATGGGCGTGCCATATAGCATGGGCTAGCCATGCTAAATCCTGAGTCTCCACTTGAATTCCTCTAGTTTAGCAAGGGCGTGCTCATGTGCACGGGCAGGGCGTGCTCAAGCCTCAGTATTTTGCTTTGTAATGTTCTTTTCTTTGCCAAAACCCTGCAAATTTCTTTTAAATCAAGTGAATTATGATTCAAGAAAGCTTTGAACAAAATTATAATTAAAACGAAGTAAAAATTAATTAAAGTGATAACATTTACTAAAATTCTAAATAAAAACTATACTAAAAATACTGTAAAAAGAACACCTATCATGAATGATTATTAATATTGAGCCAACAACAGGAGTCCAAATTAATATTATAAAGTGATTTTTTTTGTTAATATTAGTTCAAATTCATTGGCATCTACAAAAAATTTTGATTAAAAAAATTTGCTTTCTTAAAGCCAAAGTGTGCCCAATATATTGCTAAAATATAATGACATTGATAATGCTTCAATACTGATAATAAGGGCAACATTGAAATGACTATATTAGAATCAAAAGCAAGTGCAGAAAAAATAAAACTACGAACAAAACTCCACTCTCCTAGACCCGTCTCAAAATGAGTAGCTCTAGCAAGTGAGCAACCTCATTGGCAGATATTTTAGCAAAAAAAACTAAACTTCACATAAGTTAATTCTGAAACTAAAGCTATACAATCATCTACAACTAAATCAAATGCAGAAAAACCTGAAACATGAATACATATTTCATAAGACCATGTTCATATAAACAAATGCTTACATATGATCAAATGTCAATTACTATGAAAAACATAATATCACTATAATTGTAATAATAATAACAAAAGAAAACTCAATCTAGAATAATCACAGCACACCTTATTACAAATAATATTGTAATAGTAACCAAACTGCAAAAAAGTCTTAAGGTATCAGCTTATGATGCTAATCAAAACTTCCAACGGCTTCATTGGTTCCCACTGCTTATGACTCAATTGCTGCCTTAGCTATGCCATAAGTACTGTTGGCATGCTTCAAATTCTTGTTGTTGGAAACAACCATAATCTGCAGTGTTCGGTGACCATATAATTTGAAAATCGATGAAAGGGACAAATACATTACATTTGAAGTCAAAGAGAAATACAATATGCAATGCAACATATAAAAAGGATATGAGTATAAATTTTGACTAATGGAGCACACAAAGACAAATAATTGCCTTACCTCCCCAATGATCTGTTTGTAATTTGACATTCTACTCCATTACTGTGAGTCCCGTATATGAATGGCACAATCCAAGAGGGGGGGTGAATTGGGTTATCTAAAAATAAAAAATTTGACTTTTAAAACAAAATTCAGAATTCTATTTGCAACGGAAAAGTAATGAACTTGTGAAAATAAGTTATTGATTAGAACCACCTCACAATGTTCTATTCAGAGAAACTAGAAAGACTTTGCAAAGTGCAGCTATCAATTAGATCTGCTTCACAATGTTTTATTTAAAAACTGCTTTATGACGGAAAGCTATCTGTTTTCGCACCGCCCCCGAGCGATCCGAAAAGCTGCCGCTTTTTCATTTTTGAATTGGAAAAGGTGATTTTATTTTGAGCAAGTGGTGACAAAACCTTTTATTGAGCACGATGCTGATAAATCGGTTTTACAAAACATTTTGAGTCGCCACCCATTATTTTGGCAATGGGACCGTTTCCAATTTGATTTTATAAAAATGACTCCATTTTAAACCCAATTTTATTTAAGGCCAAATTATTAAAAGACTGGTCAGGCGCACCAAGGCGATTCTGGGTAAGGGAATTGGGTACGTCGGCCCGTTGGAAGCCGACGCCCGGAAAAATTGGCCTCTTTTAACCTACGATTTCTAATTTATTTTACTTAGAAAAGCCAAATTATTTATTTACTTAAACCCAACCCGAATGAATCGAACCGAGTTCTTATGTGGAAAATTAATTAATCGTCCCAATCAAAATCAGTCATTGCATCCATAATCATTTAAATCATCCAAATCAATGCAGTTAAATTAAATAAATAAAAGACCCGCTCTTGCCTTATGGTTAAAGGCGGGCCACAAACCAAACCTAAAAATACACTCTACCCGATTAAAAATTTTAGCCCGAAAACCAAAAACCCAAAATCATGCATAATTGCATTTTAATATTCTAAACTTAATTAAATTATAATCTGTCCATAATTGGTCATTTTCAGATTTATTGGAAAAAATTAAATTTTATTTTTGTACAAAATTTATTATTTCTTCGAAAGAATAAAAATGTTTCTGGACCCTAGAACAGTCGCGTCACGAGCTGTTCTTTGAAGAACAGTTGCATGACGCAGCTGATAGCTGCGTGACGCGGCTCCTCTGGGTAAAAGAAACAAAATTTTGGACATGAACAGTTCCGTCACGCAACTGCCAGCTCCGTTACGGATCTACTGGATGCGTGACGCAACTGCTCTCGTCCGAATTCTGTTTTTAAATTGTTTGTTTAAAGCGCTTTTTATTTAAATATGATTCAAGACTACCTCAAATGACCAAAACGAATAGAATGCAATCTAATTAAGACTAAACTACTAAAACAACAATAAAATAGATAATCAATGAATAAAAACACAAAAGGTGTAAAGGAATTACCTAATCGTCAGATTGAGGATTGTAAATGGCTTAATGAATGAAGGTTACGGCGATCCATAAGCTTTGTCACCAAGGATTTTAAATATTCGCTCTTTTCTCTCTTAAATTTCTCTCTTTTTTAGTTTAATTCACCTAAAATTGAGCTCTAATGGCAATTCTCCTTCACACGAACTCAAAAGAGCTTTTGGAGGAGAATGTGGCCGCACAATGCGTTTTAGGGTTTCTTAAAAATCGTCCCTAATTATCAAAAAGTTGTCTCAAACGCGAATTAAAAGATCTATTTATATAAGTAAGTCACAAAGCATAGCTGCGTGACGCAGCTTACTTGCTGTATCAGAGCTACATGTCATTTAATACAAAAATGACATGTAGTCTAACATAGTTGCGTGACGCAGCTACGACACAGTCAGATACTTAAAATTGATTTTATTTAAATCCTTGGATTAAAAGACTTCTAGGTAGCATTAACCTTTCATTCCACATCCTCGTATCATCATTGGATTAGGTGGGGGCATAAAAACATGCGTCAACACTATTGTGATTAGAACTTCCTCATAAAGTTTAGAAAAATATGAAAGACTGTGTTTGAGACAGTTATCGAAATCTGAACTGCTTCACAAAGCTTCAATCAAGTTTAGAAAACTGATTAGAAACCCAAATAGTGAAATATACTGAAAATAGAAGAAAAGTTTAGAACTTGGTATATTCACTTAGCAGAAGTCCAGAGTTCTAATATTCAGAAAAGATAAAGCTTATTTCAGATTAGAACATTAAAAACATAAACAGCTTTAGCAACATATAACTGAAGTGTAAAAATAGTATCAAGCAAATCTTTAGAAAGTAAAAAGATTTAACACGGTGATTTATAGTGGTTCGGCACTAACTCGCCTACATCCACTCCCCAAGACTCATCTTGAGATCCTCAACTATGTTTTCTCTTTTCAAGGGTAAGAGACAAACCAACAGTACAAGGCAATAGATGAACACCTAGATCTACCCTTTGTCCTACTAGATTTTCCAAATGTTCTAGTTAACCTCAACCCTATTTTTGGTAAAGTACAGAAACTCAATTCAAGACATTAGAATCTCTCTTATGGAGAAGGTTGCTTGATAACCTATTCCCAATAGCTTTTCACCTAAGCTATTACACAAAAGTTTATCAAATAGAAACCTGTCTACTAAAGATTACAGAATCTAAATAGATAGAAAGAAATGCAAGTATAAGCACGAGAAAAAACGGCTTTTAAGATTAGAAAATCGTTTAGAAAACAGGACTGTTTTTCAAAAGAAGTTGTTTATAAAATTTCTTTTCTCTTTTAATGATAAAACAAAATGTATCCAGATGAAAAGAAATAAAAGTGGGTAGAGAGTAAGTTTTGAGAGATAAAATATTTGATCAATGGACGAATAATCTTAAAACGAAAACACCTTTCTCCAAGTCTTTCAAAAACGAAAAAGCCTTTTTATAGAGAGGGCTGTGACTCTCATATTTAGAAAGTGAATATCTCTTTTTCAAATCAGAATATTGACTTTCCTCATTTAGAAGATATGGAAATCTTTGTTACCAAAACTTTTGAGTCAACATTCTATCTTTTTGGTAAGCAAATAAAAGACAATCTATCTTTCCTTTAAAAACAAAGATTTTCGAAAGTAAATATTTGAAAAATCTCTTTCGAAGGATTTATTTACCAAAAACGAATTAAGATATAATCTTCCTTCGTTTAGGTAAGAAAATAAAAACAGATTTTTGGATCTTCAAAAAGTTTTATTTTCGAAAATGAAGTGCATAAGATCTTTATTCGATTTATTCTTATTACCAAAATTGCTAGAGACAAAGTCTCTTTAATTTAGATAATTTGAATATTTCGAATCTTAAAGAAGTTCAAAAAATTAAAGCTTTTCCTAAAAATTTTTATTACCAAAAAAAAAATGTTAGAGACAAGATCTCCTCCATTTTAGGTAAGATAAATAAGGAACGAAAAAAGTTTTTGATCTTTAAAGAGATAGTTTCAAAAAATCCTTTTGATAAAGTAAGAGTAAATTGATTTTGAGCTTATAATTGGATGTTCTCTCTATCCTACAATGAATCCTAAAAAATCTAACCACTAAGGTCTTCAATAGTCTTCATGATCCTTGAAATTGTAGGACTTGCCTTGTTCATTTATTACTTTCCATATATAATCTGCATAAAATATTATTAGCACAAATAATATAATTTAAATTTATTTGTTTTATTTTAATCATCAAAATCTCGAGATTAATATTTGACCCTTGAGCCAACAATCTCCCCCTTTTGATGATGACAAAACTAATATATTTAGCAAACATAAAACATGTGCTTCCCCTAAATTTTATACATGTAAAAAAATATAAGTTCTAGGTATGTTATATGATCTATCATGAAGCAAGTTTAGAACATGTATCATGCTCCCCCTAAATAGGTGCAGTAAAAACATATATGGGATTTAGAACAAGGAATAATTCTTAGAAATTGATATTAGAACTAGCAAAATAGACAAGACATTCTAAGTTCTAATAATGAGAGCATATGATTAGAGCAATAAGAAAAGAATAAAAACTGACTTTAGAAATAGAACAGAAATCTTAAGTCTAACCTACAGAGCATACTTTAGAACAAGAATCATAGTTCTAAAAACTAACCAATCAGTTCATCATATAAAACATATAGCTCACAAAATAACACAGATTAGAAAATACGAAGCAATATGATGTAAGTACTATAGTTACCACATATTAGCAGAGTACTTAATCTTCAAAATATCCTGTGTTCTCCCTCTTTGTGTCATCATACAAGAGGGTTAGTAAAGATCAGAGCAAAAACAAATAAAAAAAACAACCAAAAAAAATTCACAAAATATAGATAGATAAAGTAAAAAACAATATTCAAAGGGATTTTGGGTCAGTTCTAAGTCTCTTATAACTTCTCAGATTTTGAGCAGGAGCAGTTTCAGTAGAACTTTTAGGATGCTTAGAAGAAGGGTGTAGTGGAGGCTTTCTTCCATGAACTCTATGTTTGCCAGTAGTGTGCTTTACTCTCATTGGCTTTTCTGAGGCAGGAGTGTAGGGTGTTCTCTTGACTTTCAGAGTAGCTAGCCTTCTCTTATTAATATTCTTCATTCTTTCTAAGGATTCAATGAGGGACTGATTATGCTCAATCACAGCTTTGCTTTGTTTTATTGCCTCAGCAAGTTCCTTGTTGTGTTCTTTTATAAGCTCTTTTTCCATTGTGCCCAGCATAGCTTCTCTACTCTTTTGAGCTGATAAGAACTTAGATTCTTTTTCAGCCTTAACCTTAGTTGCCCTATCTTCTTTACTCAATTCCAGTTTCTCTGTTTCTATATCACTGGCATCCTCTATCGCTGTAGTCTTTTCTTTTTCAACCTCTTCAGAGTCCTTTTTCTCTTCAGTTTTAACTTTCACTTTTTCTTCTTCCTCCTCTATTTCCTTTTCAGATTCTGTCTCAATTTCAGTTTTCGTCTCCTTTTCTTCCACTGTCTCTTCCTTTTCTTTTCCTTCTAGTTTCTCTTCCTTTTCTTTCTTCTCTTCTTCCTCCAATCTTGCTTCCTTTTCTTTCTTTTCTACATCTTCCAACTTAGCTTTTCCTTTCTCTTCTCTTCTCTTCTTTTTCTCAGCTTCTTCTCCTTTTTCTTTCTTTTCTTTTTCTTCTTTTTCCTTTTCTTCATCTCCTTCTTCATCTTTCATTTTCAAAGACCCACTGTCTAGCTTTGAAACATTATAACCATCACTTTCATTCAATTTAACTTTCAAAAATTCAAACACAGGTGTAAGCACCATGCCATAGGGTAGTTTGTTAGGGTTATTCTGCATTTTATCAAAGATGGTGTGATAAAGGTTGAAGGGTTTCTTCTCAACTATGTGCCACATAATGCACATCTCAACCTGATTCACATAAGTAAGTGAAGCACTCTTTGGATAAATATAGTGCACAATCAGTTTGTACAACCACTTCATACTATACGTTAAGTTTGAGCATTCAATCTGTTTATCTACAGAACCTTTCTTAACAATTTTCTTAACAAATTCTTCCTTTTTGTATCCTCTAACCCTAGAAATATCTTTGATTTTCATTACCCTAGACCAAGTGTTTGGCAAATTAAAAATCTTGCTCAAGTCAACGTAAGAGAACGTTTTGATTTCTCCCTCAAGTTTACAGAAATCGATTCTGACCCACTAACTTTAAGAGAACCATAAAATTCTTTAACCATATTCTCATAACATGGTCTGTTTAGTGACAGAAAATCCATCCATCCTTGGAACTCAAAGAGTTCCCTGAAGTTAAACTCATCATTCCCGAAAAATTTTCAGTCTATGACATAAGAAAGCATGAGAGGATATGGGGAAAGAACAAATTTACCTTTGTCGCGAGACCCAGCGACTTGTTTCTTTGATTTCTCTATTTTTCCTTTTTCTTTCTTCAATTCTTCAATCGATTTCTTCTGTTTCGACTCCATCTGTTCATATTGCTTTAATAGCCTTTTGAGGCGTTGAAGTTCTTGTTCAGTTAGGGACTCGGATAAAGAGGTGGAACTTGATTCAGCCATTGTTGGGGTTTTGAAGCAAAGAACAATTTAGGGTTTCGTTGCAAGAAGGCAAGAGAGAAGATAGAGCAGTTAATAGAGAGAAAAAAAAATGATTAAGTTGAGAAATAATCTTTAGGAAAGAAGGAAATATTTAAAAAGGAAGTTAATAAGATAAAATAAAAAAAAACGAAAATAAAAGACAGTTTTAGGGAAAATTCAAATCGACATAGAGAATTTAAAAGAAAATAATACCGCCAAAACTTAGATAAAAATAAAGACACAAAACATAGTAAAACAATCACACAAAAGAAAACAAATTGACTATTTTTGAATTTTGTCCAAAGTTAGAATCTGATAATGACATTAGAAAGTCATATCAGAGCAATATGCATTTCTTTTTAAACAAAAGCGTTTTTCACAGCCACACAGAATAAAGTATTAGAACATAGCACGGATTATATCTTTCAATCTCAAATATAGAAAGCAATTTAGAACATACTTACAGCGTTCTAAAGTTAAGAGTTTAGAACTAACATACCGAGCTCTCTTCTAATTAAGCAAAATTGGCTTTCATATAATGGTTCAGTAAAGATATTTCCTAATTGCTTTTCTGTTGGAATGAACTCAATCACTATGTCACCTTTTTATACATGATCACGTATGAAGTGATGTCTGAGTTCTATGTGCTTGGTTCTAGAATGCTGGACTGGATTTTTAGATAAATTGATGGCACTTATGTTGTCACATTTTATTGGTACTGTCTCTAATTTCATACCATAATCTACCAGTTGTTGCTTGATCTATAGAACTTGTACAACACAGCTTCCAGTAGTAATATATTCTGCTTCTGTAGTAGAAAGAGCAAAAGATGTCTGTTTCTTGCTGAACCATGATACAAGGGCGCTACCTAGAAACTGGCAGGTTCTAGACGTGCTTTTTCTATCTATTCTGCTTTTTTGCAAAATCAGAATCACTATACCCAACAAGATCAAATGTATCGCCTTTAGAATACAACAAACCCAGATTAGAAGTTCCACAAAGATATCTTGGAATTCTTTTTACAACAATTAAATGAGATTCTTTGGGACATGATTGAAATCTAGCATATAGACAAACACTAAAGTGTATGTCAGGTCTGCTTGCCGTTAGATATAGTAAAGAACCAATCATACTTTTAAACAATTTGATATCCACATCCTTACCTTTTTCATCTTTTTCTAATTTTGAGGATGGACTCATTGGTGTACTACATACCTTGGCATTTTCCATTTTGAACCGTTTCAACAATTCTCTAGTTTATTTTTCTTGGTTTATGAAAATTCCATTTTCACAATGTTTGATTTGAAGTCCAAGAAAGAAGTTTAATTGTCCCATCATACTCATTTCGAACTCACCCTGCATAATCATAGAAAATTTCTTATAAAGAAGATCATTAGTGGAACCAAAGATTATGTCATCAACATAAATTTGTACAACTAGAATATCATGTGCTTTATTTTTGATAAATAGTGTTGTATCAACCTTTCCTCTTGAAAAACCATTTTCTAATAAAAACTTACTTAATCTTTCATACCAAGCTCTAGGAGCTTGCTTCAAACCATAAAGAGCTTTAGTAAGTTTGTAAACATGATTAGGTTTATCATAGATTTCAAAATCAGGAGGCTGTTCTACATACACTTCTTCATTTAGAAAACCGTTTAGAAAAGCACTTTTTACATCCATTTGATACAACATGAAGTTTTTAAAACATGCAAATGCACAAAGCATTCTAATGGCCTCAAGTCTAGCAACCGGGGCAAAGATCTCACCAAAATTAATGCTTTCCTCTTGGTTATACCCTTGAGCCACTAACCTTGCTTTATTTCTCACAACATTACCTTGTTCATCAAGCTTATTTCTAAACACCCATTTTGTGCCAATAACAAAATGGTTTTTAGGTCTAGAAACAAGTTTTCAAACTTGGTTTATCTCAAATTGATTTAGCTCTTCTTGCATAGCAAGAATCCAACTTTCATCATTTTGAGCATCTTCTAAATTTTTAGGTTCTAATTGAGAAACAAAAGCAACATTACCAAAATATCTCTTATATTGGGCTCTAGCCATCATCTTTTTTGAAGGATTATCCATAATGTCTTCTTGGGGATGATACTTATGAAATCGCCATTCTTTTGGTAATTGAGAATCTTCATTCTCTATTTTTGGCATTTGACTTTCAGCTGTGTTCTGATTTTCATGTTCAACTTTTGGTTCAGTTTGATTATCAATAATCTGCTTATTTTCTAGTTGTTCTAGTTGTTCTGATTGTTCATTCTGCTTTTCATGATTAGAATCTACAAGATCATCATTTTCTAAAATTCCAGAAGTAGAGTCAGATTCATCAAACACAACATGAATAGATTCTTCCACAACTAGAGTCTTTTTATTAAACACCCTATATGCTTTACTATTACTAGAATATCCTTGTTGACGCATAATTTTATGCCCCCACCTAACCCGGTGATGATATAAGGATAAAGAATAAAGAATCACGGTCAACCAGAAGTGTTTTAAACTAAAATTGAATCAAACCGGTCCAAAGGGTCTGACCCGCGTTAGGGTTGCGTCACGCAGCTATCACCTGCGTGACGGCACTTATAGTTGCGTCACGCAACTCTAACCAGGCTGACACCACTGGCACACGCCCGTGTAACGGTCTGCGCTGTTTGTATGGATACGCAGCAACTGTATGAAAAGTAAGCTGCATCACGCAGCTCTCAGCTCCGTCACGTAGCTACTACCTGCGTGACGCAGCTTTGTTCTGTTGCCCTACCCATATAAATACAACATTTTGCGTTTTAAACGGGACTTTTCTCATTTTTTCTCTGAACTTAGGCATTTTAGGCTGAGAGTAATCTATTACGGCTAGGGTTTTCCCCAAGAACTCAAGTGAGTAGCCTTGAGGAAGATTAAGCCATTAGAAAGCTAGATTGAAAACTTAAAAACAAAAAAAAGAGACATAAAAAGAGAAAAAGAGAAAAAAGGAAAAAAGAAACGTTTATTATTAAAACTTGGTGCTAAAACACTTCTGGGATCGTGAAGCAGTGTCCCTAAATCATCTAAAACGCATGCAATCCTCGAATCTGAGGGTTAGGTAATCATCTAAACCTTTCTTTTTCATTTTTGGTTGTTATTTGTGAAAGATCTCATTTTCATAGTATTTGATTAGTTTGGTGTTGATTAAAGAACATTTTGCCCATTTTTGAGCGTGTCTGAACCATATTAAACGTCTGTTAATAAAAAGAACACGTAAAAAGAGTAGTTTGAAAGGTAGTTACGGACCAGAGCAGCTGCGTCACGCAGCTACTACCTGCATGATGCAACTGTTCATGTCCAAAAGACCTTGACTTTGCTTGGACCACCTGCGTGACGGAACTGTTCGGGGGTGTGAATATTCAAATTTTGAGGCTCAAAAAGCCTGTTTTCCCAGACTGCAAACAGTCCGGCCGGGCCGGATGCCATTCAAAAAGTTCTTCGAAAGTATGCCACCGGAACGGAAAACTAGCAAATAGGGCGGCGGCGCCCACCGTCCACGGCGGCGGAGCACGCTGGCCTCGGCGGCTGCGCCCGCTGTCCAACCTGGTTTTTCCTATAAATAAAGCCCCGAATCGATAGTTTTAGACACTCAGTCTGTGTTGACGGACGCTCTCTTCTCTCCTACGCTCCTTGCGGTTCTTTTATTACTTTTCTGCATTTAGTGTAGGCTTTTATTACCCTGCTGTTGTGATATTTGGTCACTTAATTAAATTAATTTTAATTAAAATTCCCCAAACGAGGAGCTTAATCTGAAATTTTCAAGCTGAAGCTAAGAAGCAGCCGCTGATTAACTCAGGTAATAACGAAACCCTGCCTATTTAATTTCAGCATTTTATGCATATTCTCTTCTACTCCTAATTCTAAAACTGCATTCACACCATAATCATTTTGGCAGCAAACTGCCTTAAGTAAATAAGTTTAGGCTAAAATGCCCGGTTAATCAATAATCATGGTATTAATGCTAAACTTCGAACATATTGGCTAGAGTGCCTAGTTAATTAATAACTACGATGTAATTGCTTTTATTTCGAACAGTTCGGCTAAAAGTCCAATTAATCAATAATTGTGGCTAAAAGCCTTAATCAATCACGTTTTTGGCAACAAATTGCCTACAGCTCAATCAATCACATTTTTTTGGCAACAAATTGCCTATAATTCAAATAACCACCTTTTGGCGACAAATCGCCCAAATATCACCTTTTCTCTGGCAATAAATTGCCTAAATTACATATCATCTTTTGGCACGAATGCCTTAATCATTTTGGCAACAAATCGCCCAACAAAACCTTTTTTTGGCACAAATGCCTTAATCATTTCGGCAACAAATCGCCTAACCAATTTTTGGCAACAAATTGCCCAACTTTTGGCACAAATGCCTTAATCAATCATTTTGGCGATAAATAGCCCAAACATCAATTTTTGGCAATAAATTGCCCAATCAAGCACCTTTTGGCAACAAATGCCTAAAACAACAAATCAATCAATCTTTGGCAAAATGCCTAAAAACAATGCACGAAGCATACACACACTCAAGCATGAAGCATACCCCTTTCAAAATGCCTTTGAATAGGCTTTATCGAACTACGTCAACTTTGATCTCTCATTCAAACGAGAGTACGTAGGCACGTTCGGGATTTGACCCCGAGCGGCAAGTCGAAATCATCAAAACACTTTATTGGTCCAATTGCATCATTACCTTGCAAAGCATTCACACTTAGGTTAGTTAATCGGCATGACATAGTCTCGGGATCCACCTCGGGTTCGTAGATTGTGCCTTAAACTTTGGGATAATTAATCTAGACTTAGGTTAATTTAAATTGGAGTCATTTAGGGTTCTTTCTTAGTTTTCCCTTATAAAAATAAACTAGGTGGCGACTTCATAAAACACACACGTGAGCATACCTCGTTCTAGCATCGATGTTGCCTTCGAGGGAGGGTTCACAGTTTAGCAACTCCGTTGGGGAGTCTTATGTAATCATTTTGCATAAAGTGGACAACAATTGCTGCATCAACTAACCTGCCCTTCTTTAGGGTATTATTTTGTTGTGCTTTGTTTTGTATAGGTACCCTAACACGAATCAAGTGTTCTTTCTTTAAGAATACTTGATAAGGAAATTTGGACTTAATTGTAAAATTTAATGAAAACATTTAAATTTGTTGATTTATTTGCACGATAGAGAATCTTTTTCTCCATTGCATAAAAAAACAAATTTCAAATGAATTTCTTCTCTTCTGTTCAAACTTCTGAGTCTAGATAGCAAGTAGCGTTGATCGGCAGGTCTCTTTGATTATGTCGACGGACAGCCAAAGCGTCCTCCCTGTTACCGCAAACCATCCCTAATCCTTTTGGGGGTGGCCCATGAGTATGCGTACTGTTGGACCCACGCGAAACTCTTTGTTTCACATGTGGTTAGGTATAGCCTTACTCAAGGTTCAAGGGTCCCTTAATAAGCCAATTTTCTATTTGTGTCATAGCCTATAGAACCTATCCTTTAGGGCTGTATGCACCCAATGACGTGAATCATATCATTAAAATAAATTATGACGTGATATTGTGCGCATTCATGACATATCATCTCATAAACATTAAAAACATTAAAAAGAACACAACATATTCTTTTTAGTCATGCACAATTGGACAAGGGAGTCGATCTACCTCACATTCAGCTACCCTGATACACAATACTTCCCACTGTACCCTAATCCAGCTACCTTTATCCTATCAGGTACCCACTATTCGAGTGCCTATCCAAGTTCCAGTCACACCTACAGTGCCATCACCAACCTCACCTGCTTCACTAACTTCACCAACTTCAACTGCACCAATGGCATCACTTGCTGACATCCAAAATCTTATGGAACAACTGGAAGCCAGAATGGAGGCTAGAATGAATGAGGCATTAGCTGCCCAGAGAACTGCCCTAATAGCTGAACTAGGTAGTGGTAATGGAAATGGGGCTTCCGCTGGGGGAAGTGATCCTGCTACCTCCAACCAGGGACCTGCTGCTGGACCGACGTCCTCAAACCCTGCCCTTAACCTGGATGACATGCCCTCCAGAATTGCTGCTGAGCTGGAAGCTCAGAAAATGAAAGAAAAACTGGAACTCTTGGAAAGGTCAATCACTGCCCTTAAAACACATAAGGAAGTGGTGGACATGGACTCCTTGTCCTTGTTCCCTGAAGCAAGATTGCCGACAAAGTTCAAGATGCCTAACATGGACAAGTTTGATGGAACCACTTGTCCCAAAACGCACCTGAAAATGTATGTGGGTGCCCTCAACCCGTTTGGCTTGAACAGCGAGCTCCTTGCTCAGTTGTTTCAACAATCTCTGACTGGTGTGTGAACCCCTCCCCCAAATATCAGGCATATAATGCATATGACTAAGGGCAGAAATGCACGTGAATGTATGAGTCGCCGCCTTGTTTAATTATTTTAGGGTAAACTAGGAAAAACCCTGAGTTGACTCCAATTTTAATTAACCTAATTACTGATTAATTATCCCAATGTCTAAGGCATAGTCTACGAACCCGAGGTGGATCCCGAGACTATGTCACGCTGATGAACTAACCTAAGTGAATGCTTTGCAAGGTAATGATGCAATTGGACCAATAAAGTGTTTAAGTGATTTCGATGATTTCGACTTGCCGCTCGGGGTTAAATCCCAAACGTGCCTACGTACTTCCGTTTGAATGGAAGATCAAAGTCAACGTAGTTCAATAGGCCTTTTTAAAAGGGCTTTGAATGGGTATACTTAATGCATGAGTGTGTGTATGCTTTGTGCATTTTGTTTAGGCATTTTGCCAAAGTTTGATTGATTTGATGTTTTAGGCATTTGTTGCCAAAAATGTTGATTTAAGGCTTTTAGCCAAAAAGATTGATTTAGGCAATTTATTGCCAAAAATTGATGTGATTTAGGCGATTGTCGCCAAAATCGATTATTTGAAAGCTTTTAGCCAAAATGAGTTGATTTAGGCAATTTGTTTGCCAAAAGGTGTTAATTGGGCGATTGTCGCCAAAATTGATTGATTTTAAGGCTTTTAGCCAAAAAGTGATTATTTGAAGGCTTTTTAGCCAAAATTTCGATTTAAGCAATTTGTCGCTAAAAAAGATTAATCTACTTGTAGGCAATTTGTTTGCCAAAAGAGATCAATTGAATTGCAATGTAGGTAATTTATTGCCAAGAAAAACGTGTTTAATTAAGGCTATTTCGCCACAATTATTGATTAATTGGACTTAAGCTGGACTGTTCAAAATAAAGGCGATTATACCATAGTCATTAATTGACTAGGTACTTTAGCCAATATTGTCGGATTTAGGCTTTTAATCCCACGATTATTAATTAACCGGGCATTTAAGCTTAATCACATTTAAATAAGGCAGTTTTATTTTGCCAAATTAATGACGTGAATGCATTTATGCAGTTGTAGAATTAGGAGTAGAAGAGAAATATGCATGAAGTGCTAAAATTAAATAGGCAGAGTTTCGTTTATGTACCTGATTTAATCGACGACCGCTTCTTAGCTTCAGATTGAAAAACTCCGGATTAAGCTCCTCGTTTGGGGAATATTAATTAATTTAATTCAATTTAAGTGACCAAGTATCACAACAACACAATAATAAAAGCCTATGCTAAATGCAGAAAAGCAGTAAAGAATCGCAAGGAGCGTAGGGGAGAAGGAGCGTCCGTCAACACAGACTGAGTGAGTCAAAACGGAGTGTTGGGGACAATATTTATAGGCAAAAAACGGGTTGGAGGGCGGCCGCTACCGCCGTGACCGGCGGCCGGCGGCAGCCGCCGCCGCTGTGGCTGGCAGGTGCGCTAGTCTCCGTTCCGGAGGCTTTTCCGGGAGTTGCGGACCTCCAAAAAATATTTCGGGACCAGTTCTGCGTTCCTCGTAATTTTTCGGACGTTTCAAGTACCATATTGGCATACTTTTGGTGAACTTCCAAAATGGCCTCCGGTCCGGCCGGACTGTTTGCAGTCCGCGAAAACAGGATTTTTGAGCCTCAAAATTTGAGTATTCACAGTTGCCCCCCACCGGCAACCATAAAAATGATTTATGGGAGTCGGTGATTGTCTGAAACACAAATTTTGAAGGAGAGAATCGGACGCGTCCAGAAGACCCGCCTTTTGGCTATTTCCTTTATTTTTTTCATTTTCTTCGATTTTTTTGGGCCTTAGGGGCCAAAATGTGAACTTCTGGGCCTCTGTGGCCAAATTGGGTATTTTTGGGCCTTTGGGGCCAAATTGAGAATTTTTGGGCCTTAGGGGCCAAAATGTGAACTTCTGGGCCTTTGGGGCCAAATTGAGAATTTTTGGGCCTTAGGGGCCAAAATGTGAACTTCTGGGCCTCTGTGGCCAAATTGGGTATTTTTGGGCCTTTGGGGCCAAATTGAGAATTTTTGGGCCTTTGTGGCCAAATCGGGAATTTTTGGGCCTTAGGAGCCAAAATGTGAACTTTTGGGCCTTTGGGGCCAAATTGAGAATTTTTGCCTGCACTTACTGTTTTATTAGCATGTATGCACAATTGGACTAAGAGTGTCTCCAAGGTAGAAAAGATCAATTTGGGGAGGTACGGTCTATCTCCTATGGCTTATTGTCTCTTCTTTCCTTTGGTTCATTCCTTCGTAATAGAAAGGATCTATACTCAGGTTTGGTTAAAGGACCACCTCCAAGTGGTTGCTGCTCCTACTTTCTTGCCTTACAACCCTTCTCAGTATCGTATGCGGAGGATCTTGATCACTCATCCATCTACTGATGCATGGGCCTCATGGCTGATTGAGTTGGGTCCAAACAAGGTACTGTGGTTCATTTCCTGGTATGACATCAGCCGTTTTATCCAGGTTAGCTCCCGCCATACTCGGGCTTACCTTTTAGGCCTTACACACTTTGTTCCGGAGGCTTTTCCGGGAGTTCCGGACCTCCAAAAAATATTCCGGGACCAATTCTGCAATCCTCGTATTTTTTCGGACATTTCAAGTACTATATTGGCATACTTTAGGTGAACTTCCAAAATGGCCTCCGGTCCGACCGGACTGTTTGCAGTCCGGGAAAACAGGCTTTTTAAGCCTCAAAATTTGAGTATTCACATGGTGCTGCTTTGAGATGGTTTGTCAGCCTGGATCGGACTAAAATGAAGACCTGGGAGGACATGTGCAATGCGTTTAACACGCAGTACCACTATAATATAGAAGTGGATATTACTCGGAGAGAACTGGAAACCACCAAACAAAAGAACAACAAACCCTTTTCCTTGTTCCTTACGAGGTGGAGGGCCAAGGCCGCCCAAATGATCAATCGGCCTTCAGAACAAGAACAGGTAGACATAATCATCAAAAATCTGCTGCCTGTCTACCAACAACAACTGCAAACTCAGTACCTACCAACGTTTCAGTCGCTCATTGCTACTGCGACCAAGGTAGAGGATTTAATCCAAATGGGTCAACTGAAAGAAGACTCGGGTACCTCAAAATATAAGAAGCCTAGCCAAGCTAGCAGAGTTCATGAAGTGGCAAGTATCACCCCCACGAATCCTTTACGTGTGGGGAATATGAGAAATGGTAGCCAGTCGAGGAGGACTTACACTGATCTCGGGATGCCAATCCTTTTTGTATTCCAAGAGGCTGTCAAGGCAAATTACATTAAGCCTTTGGAAGCAAGGCCACCACCCAACCCAGTGCCGAGGAACTATAGGGCTGATGAATACTGTGAGTACCATCAGGGTAACGGGCACAAGACTGAAGCATGCTGGACGCTTAAGAACCGCATCCAAGACCTGGTGGATAACGGTTCAATCATTCCAAAGAGTAAGCCAAATATTAGCACTAATCCTTTGCCAAATATTAGCGGGATAAATGCTATCGTTGCTGACTAGGAATTGATCAATCCTTTCGAACTATTCCTAGAAATGAATGACATCTGTGTCCTGGACCTGAATGACTTATCTGAAGAGATCGATGCGATGACCAGGAGTGGGAGACAGTATGAACCAATAGTTCTGGACAAAGTCCAAAATAAGCCTTACCAAAGGGTAGCTGAGCCAAATGAAGACCCAGTACTCTCGCAGTTAAAAAAGACCCAGGCTAGGGTATCAATTTGGGAACTTCTGGCATCATCTTTCCCTCATCGCCAAGCTCTTTGCAAGGCCTTGAGTCAGCTACAAACATCGGTGGAGGTTAGCCCTGAAGTGCTGATATCCACCCTTACACAAGCATCCAAGATGCAAAGCATTGGGTTTTCTGACGATGACTTGCCAAAGGAAGGAAGCAGTCACAATGATGCACTCTACGTTATTGTTCAGACTGGAGAAAAGACTGTGCCCATGGTTCTTATTGACAATGGGTCAGCGTTGAATGTCTGCCCACTAAGAGTAGCTAGCTGTCTGGGGTTGGAGGAAGCAGATCTCAGTCCATCGGACCTGATAGTCAAAGCTTATGACAGCACCCGGAGGGAAGTGTTGGGGGTTGCTACGTTGAAATTAGCAATTGGGCCAGCTATGATGGAGGTCCCGTTCCAAGTAATTGATGTGCCTACTAGTTTCAACCTACTCCTGGGACGGCCTTGGATACATCATACTAAGGCAGTGCCCTCTTCTCTGCATCAAAAGGTCAAGTTTCCTTACGAGGGCAAAGTTATAACTATTCAGGGGGATGACTATAGCCAACTGAAGAAGACAAAGGGCCAGCCTCTCTTTGAGGTCAACCTTGAGAATGCCAACCTGCCCCTCTCAGGATTTCAATATGACACAGTATAGTGCATAGAGGAAAAAACTGTAAACTCTCGAATTCTCTTTGATTTCGGGACGACGCAAATAAACTGCATGATTCCTTTAATGCTGAAAATGTCCTACCTGCCGGGAATGGTTATGGCAAGGTCCGGAAAGACATACCCCAGACTGCAAGCTTGGGAGTGTTCGGTGAACAAAGGGACCTTTGGGCTAGGTTATGAGCCCACTGATGAAGACCTTGCTGGAAGGACCGGGGGAAGAAAGAAGAAGGGTATACAGATACGGCCTTACTTTTTGACTTTGAATGGTCATTTCTGCAAACCGGGAGAAACAATTCCTTATTGTGGCTTCCAGGAACCATTCTACTTCCCGACAGCTAAGAAAATGCTGCCCGGGCTGGAAATATTTGCTGATGCCTGGGACAACAAGCCAGAGGCAATAACCGAGCTGGAGATAGAAGATCTCATGCAGCCCAGTCTCTTTGACGAGGTTGCAGTTATTACTAGTAATGATGGGAACCAAGACTTGCTGAGCCTGATCAAGCCGAATAAAGGGCCTCTCACCAACTAGTACACCGAGGAGGAGCGCGCTGCTGACAAAACCCTTCCTGAGCCAAACCTAGAGTCTAGACCTGATGTCAAGTCCTGTACTGAGTTTGAGTCTGACCCTGAGTCTGAAATCGAGTCAGAGTCCAGTTTCGAGTCTTCTGTATCAGATTTAGAAAATCCGAATTTTAAATTTGATGTAATTTTTGAGGACAATTCCGTCAGTATCAATAAAAGCTTACAGATCATTGGCTACCCTGCGTGTCAATCTTTCCAAGCATATCCCAGGAAAAATAATGAAAAAGAAATAAATGAAATAAAAAATGAAAAAGAGAAAATAATCATTGGCAAAGAAGAAAATGAACATACATACATTGCATCTGACTGTGTGAACAGGGAACAGATCTTTGAATGCTTGAAGAAGTTTGCCAATTGCTTCATGCGGAAGGCTAGTGACATCACGGGAATTGACCCAGCGATAGCAGTACACAAGATTCCAGTGTACCCTGAGGCTAAGCCGGTAAAACAGAAGCTAAGGAGGCTGAAAACAGAATGGTCCTTGAAAATCAAGGAGGAAGTAGCTAAGCAATTGGAAAACAAGTTCATAGAGCCCATTGCCTACCCAACATGGTTAGCAAACATAGTGTTAGTTCCTAAGAAGGATGGAAAGGTGCGAATGTGTGTCGACTACCGGGATCTGAATAAAGCATGTCCGAAGGACGATTTTCCTTTGCCTCATATTGACTTGCTGGTTGACCGAATGGCTGGACACGAGATGGTCTCCTTGACTGATCTCGTTGTTGGGTACAATTAGATAATGATGCATTTACCAGACAAAGAGAAGACGGTATTCATCACAGAGTGGGGAACCTACTGCTATAGGGTCATGCCTTTTGGGCTCAAAAATGCCAGGGCAACTTATCAAAGAATGGCAACAACTATCTTCCAAGACATGATTCATAAAGAAGTTGAGGTGTATGTGGACGACATGGTTGTTAAATCGAAAACAGCTGAAGAACATACCACAGCACTTGAGAAGTTCTTCCTTAGGCTTCGAAAGTACAATTTAAAGCTCAACCCGCAAAATGTCTGTTTGGAGCTACATCCGGAGTATTTCTGGGACATATGGTCAGTCGGAAGGGCATAGAGATTGACCCTTCAAAAGCCAAAGCCATTTTGGAAATGCCAGCACCGAAGACGGAAAAGGAAGTTCGGGGTTTCCTGGGAAGGCTACAGTATATCAGCTGGTTCATTAATCAATTGGCCGATACTTGTGGTCCGATCTTCAAATTACTCAGGAAAGGGGTATCCGTCAAATGGAACGAAGATTGTCAAAAAGCCTTTGATCAGGTCAAACAGTATCTATTATCTCCGCCAGTTTTGCAACCACCAAGGCCAGGAAAACCTTTGCTATTGTACCTATCAGTGACAGAAGGAGCGATGGGTGCAATGCTAGCTCAACAAGCAGAAGTCACAGGGTAGAAAATGCCGTGTACTACCTTAGCAAAAGGATGCTAGACTATTAGCTGAAGTATAATAAGATAGAGAAGTTATGTCTGGCTCTGGTTTGGGCTTGTACAAAGCTGCAGCACTACCTTTCTTCCTATACCACATATGTTATCTCTGAATCGAACCCCTACAAATTCCTTATGGAGAGGCCAGTTCTTGACAGTAGAATGGCTAAGTGGGTGTCAGTGCTCGTAGCCTATGACTTGAAATTTGTACAACGGAAGGCAGTAAAAGGAGGAGTCTTGGCTGACCAATTAGTGGAACTGCCCGTGGAAGATGAAATGAAAGAAGTGGAGTTTCCCGATGAAGATCTCTTGAACGTGGAAAATGACGTTTGGGAGATGTATTTTGATGGAGCTTCGAATTATCACGGAAATGGAATTGGAGCCGTGTTCAAAACTCCTTGTGGAGAATAAGTCCCAATCGCAGTCAAGTTAGATTTCGACTGCACCAATAATGAAGCCGAGTATGAAGCCTGCATTAAGGGGTTAGAAGCGGCCCTGGAAAAAGAAATAAAAGTCCTTAGGGTTTCGGGGATTCCAATTTAATAGTCTCCCAAGCTCGAAGGAAGTGGAAAATTAAGGAAGAGTGTTTGGTTCCTTACCTACAACGCTTGGATGAATTGGCTCAACAATTCGAGGATCTGTCTTTCCATTACTTGCCCCGAGCCAAGAACCAGTTTGTTGATGCCCTTGCTACTTTAGCTTCATGGTCAATGTAGAGGGGAATTAAATCATTCGACCTTTGACAGTTCGACTACAGAAACAGCCGGCCCACATCATGAATTTGGTCGATGACAAGCCCTGGTTTTGGGACGTACAAAATTACCTTCAGAGAGAGGCTTACCCGGATGGATCCTCGAAGACTGATCAACGGACACTGAGACAGTTAGCATCTGGATATTTCCTTACTGGGGGAGTTCTATATAAAAGAAGTTGGAACGGTTTGCACCTAAGATGCGTAGACGAAGGGGAAGCCCAAACCATTATGGATTCCTTACACAACGGGGAGTCCGGTCCACACATGCATGGGATAGCTCTGGCTCGAAAAATCATGAACCTGGATTATTACTGGTCAACTATGAATGCAGATTGCGTGAGGCACGCGCAGAAGTACCATGAGTGTCAAATTTTTGCTAAGCTGCAAAAACAGCCTCCGGTCAGTTTGAATCCCATTGCTTCACCTTGGCCTTTCGCAACTTGGGGCATAGATGTGATCGGAAAGATCCACCCAATGGTCATCAATTCATCCTGGTTGCTGTAGATTATTTCACTAAGTGGATCGAGGCAGCCTCTTATTCAGTTTTGAATGCCAAGAAGGCAGCACAGTTCGTTCGTACTAACATCCTTTGTCAGTACGGAACGCCATCACTGATAATGGGTCCCACTTTTAGAGTGAATTTTCGGATTTGTTGAAAGAAAAGAGAATCCAACATCATAAGTCCTCACCCTATTGTCCACAAACAAATGGGGCTGTAGAGGCTGCAAATAAGGTTATAAAAGTTATTTTGCAGAAGACAATTAAAAAGCACAAAGCTTGGCATGAACAGTTACCGAATGCCCTATGGGGATATAGGACTTCAATTAGAACGCCCACTGGAGCAACTCCGTATTCCTTGGTATATGATATGGAGGCAGCGCTGCCTGTTGAACTGGAAGTTCAGTCGGCAAGAATCATCCGGGAAAGCCAAATCAGCGAAGCAGATTGGGTCCAGAATTATCACCTCCAACTCCTGGGTATTGATGAGAAAAGATTACAAGCGATCCACCGAATGCAGGTTTACCGGAGGAGAATGGCTCGGCATTTTAATAAGAAGGTCAAAGACCGAAAATTGGAAGAAGGTTGTTTGGTCTTGAAGGAAATTAGACAACCAATCGTAGACCCACGTGGGAAGTTCCGCCCTCATTGGGCTAGGCCCTACATTCTAAAGAGAATACTATCCGGCGGAGCCGTCATTTTGACTGATTTAGATGGTTTGGAGTTCACGAATCCATGTAATTTAGATCAGTTAAAAAGATATTATGTGTAATTATGATCATTGCATGATGTAAAAAAAGAGTTACATTAGACCTGATTCTCCTCGGAAAAATGAAACTATGTATCGGAGATATGTAGGCAGCCCTCTTTTGGGCGCGGTCTAAACATTAATGAAAAAAATCATTTCATAATTCATTCTTCTTTGCCAAAAAAAAAAAGAGGAAAGAAAAGAGAAAAAGTGAAAAAAAAGAAGAAGAACCCGCTAAGTTGAAAACCCGAAAAGGGCAGCTTAGGCAAAAGTCGGGGCCCGCTAAGCTGAAAACCCAAAAGGGTGGCTTAGACAAAAATGGGTAGCTCGCTAAGCTGAAAACCCGAAAGGGCAGTTTAGGCAAAAGTTAGAGCTTGAATAAATAAATTGGGAAATGCTTGGAAAGCCCAAAAGTCAAAACTGTAATGTCATTCCAATAGAGTCAAGCAAAAGAGTCCATAAAGTTCAAAAAACAAAATAAAAGTCTAAGTCCGAAAAACATACATCCAAAGAAAAAATCCAAAGCCAAAATTCCAAATAAAGTCTAAGTCAAAAAAAAAAAATTCTAAGTGTCCTGTCGCCTACGTGGGGCAACATCCTCAATGTTGTCTTTAGGTGCTAAATCCTCTCCAACCTCACCTGTCCGAGGAGCCATCACAATCTCCTCATCAGTCCCGTCCGCATCATCAGTACCAACCTGAGCCCAACCCTCAAGTGCACTCAGCAGTGCGGTCCTCCTTGGCCTCTAAATCGGGCAAACAGCAGCAATGAACTAGGTTCGGTACTCTAGAGAAGTATGAACGCCAGCAGGATTAGGTAGGGGCCTAACCATGTGATGATCTCTAACCCAGGCCTTAAGGATGGCTCGGGTAACACCTAGAGTAATAACTGAATCCACAGAAGTGCCATCCACAATCGAAACAGTCTGGTCTATCCCCATCTGCCTTAAAACGCGCGAAGCGCAGTACCACGTGTAATGGGTAAGGCCTAGTAGTTAAACTCGGGTATGGCGGAAGCTAACCTGGATAAAACGGATGATGTCATACTAGGAATGTACCACAGTACCTCATTTGGACCCAACTCAATTAGCCATGAGGTCTATGCATCAGTAGACGGATGAGTGATCAGGATCCTCCGCATATGATACTGAGAGGGGTTATAAGGCAAGAAAGTAGGACCAGCAACCACTCGGAGGTGGTCCTTTAACCAAACCTGAGTATAGATCCTTTCTATTACGAAGGAATGAACCTAAAGAAAGAAGAGACAATAAGGAAAAGGAGAAGGGAAAATACCTGGAGAATGATCGGAGAGACAGTCCAATTGTCAAAACCCAAGGCGGCCCTGTCAAGACTTCGGATAGTCTCGGCTAGCACAATACCGCCGATGCAGCCCATGTCCTCCATCTGACGAATTATCGGACAGAATCGTAAATCTCTAAAACCTTGGTCCTTATTAAATAAGAAACCCGCCAATAAGCAGAAAACAAAAGCTCGCATCCTCAGCCTCATTCGGTCTGGGTCATCTGATCGAGTCTCTGAAAATTCATCAATCAGTGGTAGCAGAATTGCCTTCTGGTCATCCACAACCATGGCCCTAGCCTGTGGCCGGCTGAACTGGAATAGATTTTCAAACGACCGCATATACCCAATTCTGACCTCATGTCTAACCAAAGGGGCATTGGGGTCGCACCCTATAATCTTGCAGAATTCCTCAAAGAGAGGACACATTTCCTCCATCATGGCACCGAATCGAAAAACGTGGGCCTCCGGGTCCTAAAATCTGATGCAGGCCTGTAGAAAATCCCAGTCTATAACTACTCCCCTAAGGGTAGCAATAGGAGATAGACCATACCTCCCCAAATTGATCTTTTCTACCTTGGAGAGGCTCTTAGTCCAATTGTGCATGCTGTGGTTATAAAAGGGATTCATTTTTTGGAAAAAAGAGAAGAAGAAGAAACTGACTTTTTTTTTCCTAGAGAAAACTACTTTTTGGCTCAAATTTCGAGAGCGAATGAGTGGAGTTTGGACAAATCGCACTTTTATAGGAAAATGCGCTCGGAGGCAGTTGCTACCGCCGTCGGAGGCGGTTGCCCCCGCCGTCATCGGCGGTTGACCCCGTCGGCCTCGGCGGCGGCGCCCGCCCTCCACGGCAGCGGCGCCCGCCCTCGTCGGCGGCAGCACCCGCAGGCTGCACCCGTCGTCGGAGGCGCTTGCTGCCCCCTTTGGTGGCTCCGACTGCTGCCCATCCTGCATTTTGTTTGTTGTTTTTAGGATTCTTCCGAGCATTTTTTTTCTGGTTAAAGTACAGAAATAATTTCTGGAAGAAATGAGTTTTTCACAAAATAATTTTTTGGAAAAAAATTGAAAATTGAAATTGAAAAAAAAAATCCCTTTTTTTTTACAAGTCAAAGTGGATAATCATGCATACATATAAAATTTTCAGTACTAACCAAGTGCAGGTACAGTCAAAGTACAGTACAGAAATACAGGCAAGGAAAAAACAGAAAAAAATCTGGCAATAACAGCATCAGCGGCGGGGTCTCCTCCTCCTCTGATCATCAAAAGCCCTCAAAGTCCAGGCCAAAGAAAGCTCCTGCTCCATCCCGAGAATCAACTCCATCATCTGACTGACCAAGCCGTCAGGAACCTGGAAATCATGCAGGAAACACAAGTCAATATTAAATCTTTTGCGAATCCTTTTTGTGAAAGATTTATCAGCCATTACCTCATTAATGGAGTCGGAGGGGAGATTCCAATGATTCACATTAGCCAGGGAAACCTCGCGAAAAGCTAAGGTACCGTCCGGAGTATGATAGGAGAAGCTGTACGGAAGATGTAAGTTGGCCAGATCTGGGTGAAGAGGCTCAGTAGCATCTGTGACAGCACGGGGAGCCCTGGAAGGACCTGTTGAGCGGCTAGGCCCAGCCTGAGATGGACCCTCAACCGGAGTGGAAGAAGAAGGATCGGTCGTAGGCCTCCTCCTTGGAGTCCTAGTCGAGGGACCCAAAGCCCGAGAAGAATTGGTGTCAAGAGGCTGGGAAGGTGCCGATCTCTGAATGCTATCAAGCCGAGATCCAATGGGCTGCATCAAAAAGACCCTGCAGAACTCGGCATAATCTCCCCCCAGGATGAACTCCACATGTGGAACACCCTCAGTATGAGCATCGGTGAGCGTCATCTGCTTGCCCGCTCGCATGTCCTCGGGAGGGGGATAAGGGACAGAACGACAGCCTCTTATCTGAAGGTCTACTCTCTCGCCCAAGTAATATCATCTCAGGATGGGGTGCGATAGGACAACCCTCCGCCGAGACAAGGCATCCGATCGCTGGAAGTGGGGATCAGCCTGAATCCAACTCTGTAGACGGGCAGTCATCGCCCCCACCTCAACCTATGAAAGATGTAAATGTGTTAATAAATCCTTTTTATTTAACATATTTAAGAGTTGCTAAGCACTTACCTACTCCAGAGTGCAAGTGTCAAAAAAGGTCCTTCGATCCCTTAGCGATTTTTTGCGCCGAATGGTATGAAGGTTTGACCGGTACCATCTCCAAGCCAAAGGCGCCAGTCCCAGCCCAAGATCAGCACGAATGAGCTTCGGGCGGGTATATGGGAAGTACTCGAATGCCCAAGTCTATAAAAAAAAAAAAAAAAGAAATCAATGAGGAAAAATCAAGAATGACAAACAGAAAGACACAAAAAGGGGAATGTTCTTTACATTACATCCCAAAAGTAGTAAGTCCCACTGACTTTACAGTGGTGCCGACTCAGATCGCACATGTTATCATACATGCGGCTCAAAATGGCTCTGGCCCAGTCATACTCCTGAAGATGGGCCAGATCTTCCAAGCTTTTCAAAATAGAAGGGTTGAATTTTTCCTTCCTGTTGGACCAGAAGGTCGAAGCAAAAAGTAGCAGCAATGTGAATCTGGCCACCTAGGTAGCCGTCAGGTCTCCCTGTCTGAATCTAGCATATATATCTGGGGCTTGGAGGGACAGCCAGCGTCTGGAAACGTTCAGAACAGGTGTGGAAGAACTTGGCCCGATGATCCGAGGCAGGTCTATCCCGATCAGCTCCACCATCCGGTCCGGGGAGATCTCTATCCTCCAGTCATCATATAACTCGATCGCTCGAGTGCCGAAGGGGATCCCAGAAATCACAGAAAAGTCTGTGGGGGTCATAGTCAACTCGCCCCAAGAAAAGTGGAAGGTATTGGTGGTGTCCCACCATCTCTCGGTGAAAGCACCCAGTAATTCTTTGTGACTGCTCCGACCCACATCAAAATGCCTCAGGTAGTCCAGATGGGACGGGCTAATAATCGCTCCAACTAGGTTGTGGTGGTCGAATATCTCGACCGGAATTTCGGCCGCGGAGGTCTCACCCACATCCAATCTAATATGGGGGTCCTAGAAGGTAAAGCAATCAAAGAGTTATTCCTTGGTTCCTTACTAAGGGTAATATCTTAGTTCTACCCTAGCATGCATGCTAATAAAACAGTAAAATGCAGAAATAATAATACTAGAGGAGAAAAAGTAAACTTACCTGGGCATAGATGCCAGTCACGGAAGCGTGGGTGTCTGCGTCCGCTGTAAGATCGGTGTCTAGGGAAATTCCTAAAGACTCCAGAAAATCCTCGTCGCTGCTGTGACCCGAAGAAGTCATTGAGGAAGTTGAGAGGATTTGAGAGAAATCTTTGAGTTTGAAAGTTAAGAATGAATGTAAAAGTGAAACTTCAGCTATTTATAAGGAAAATAGCCAAAAGGCGGGTCTCCTGGACGCGTCCGATTTTTGCCTTCAAAATTTGCTTTTCAGACAGCCACCGACCCCCATAAATCATTTTTATGGTTGCCGGTGGGGGGCAACTGTGAATACTCAAATTTTGAGGCTCAAAAAGTCTGTTTTCCTGGACTGCAAACAGTCTGGCCGGGCCGGAGGCCATTCGAAAAGTTCACCGAAAGTATGCCAATATGGTACTTGAAACGTTCGGAAAATTACGAGGATCACAGAACTGGTCCCGAAATATTTTTTGGAGGTACGGAACTCCCGAAAAAGCCTCCGGAACGGAAAACTAGCAAATAGGGCGGCGGCGACCGACGTCCACGGCGGCGGCGACCGACGTCCACGGCGGCGGCGCCCTCCGTCCAGCCTGGTTTTTCCTATAAATACAGCCCCGAATCGACAGTTTTAGACGCTTAGTCTGTGTTGACGGACACTCTCTTCTCTCCTACGCTCCTTGCGGTTCTTTTACTGCTTTTTTTTGCATTTAGTGTAGGCTTTTATTACTCTGCTATTGTGATATTTGGTCACTTAATTAAATTAATTTTAATTAAAATTCCCCAAACGAGGAGCTTAATCTGGAAGTTTCAAGCTGAAGCTAAGAAGCGGCCGCCGATTAACTCAGGTAATAACGAAACCCTGCCTATTTAATTTCAGCATTTTGTGCATATTCTCTTCTACTCCTAATTCTAAAACTGCATTCACACCATAATCATTTTGGCAGCAAACTGCCTTAAGTAAATAAGTTTAGGCTAAAATGCCCGGTTAATCAATAATCGTGGTATTAATGCTAAACTTCGAACATATTGGCTAGAGTGCCTAGTTAATTAATAACTACGGTGTAATTGCCTTTATTTCAAACAGTTCGGCTAAAAGTCCAATTAATCAATAATTGTGGCTAAAAGCCTTAATCAATCACGTTTTTGGCAACAAATCGCCTACAGCTCAATCAATCACGTTTTTTTGGCAACAAATTGCCTATAATTCAAATAACCACCTTTTGGCGACAAATCGCCCAAATATCACATTTTCTCTGGCAATAAATTGCCTAAATTACATATCATCTTTTGGCACGAATGCCTTAATCATTTTGGCGACAAATCGCCCAACAAAACCTTTTTTTGGCACAAACACCTTAATCATTTCGGCGACAAATCGCCTAACCAATTTTTGGCAACAAATTGCCCAACTTTTGGCACAAATGCCTTAATCAATCATTTTGGCGATAAATAGCCCAAACATCAATTTTTGGCAATAAATTGCCCAATCAAGCACCTGTTGGCAACAAATGCCTAAAACAACAAATCAATCAATCTTTGGCAAAATGCCTAAAAAAAATGCACGAAGCATACACACACTCATGCATGAAGCATACCCCTTTCAAAATGCCTTTGAATAGGCTTTATCAAACTACGTCGGCTTTGATCTCTCATTCAAACGAGAGTACGTAGGCACGTTCGGGATTTGACCCCGAGCGGCAAGTCGAAATCATCAAAACACTTTATTGGTCCAATTGCATCATTACCTTGCAAAGCATTCACACTTAGGTTAGTTAATCGGCATGACATAGTCTCGGGATCCACTTTGGGTTCGTAGATTGTGCCTTAAACTTTGGGATAATTAATCTAGACTTAGGTTAATTTAAATTGGAGTCATTTAGGGTTCTTTCTTAGTTTTCCCTTATAAAAATAAACTAGGTGGCGACTTCATAAAACACACACGTGAGCATACCTCGTTCTAGCATTGATGTTGCCTTCGGGGGAAGGTTCACAGGGGGAGTAGTTTTTATTTCGTTTTTATGTTTTTGTGGGCGTCGGCTTCCAACGGGTCGACGTACCTAATTCCCTTACCTAGAATCGCATATGGTGCGCTTGACCAGTTTTTCAAATAATCGGCCTTGAATAAAATTGGGCTTTAAATGAAGTCATTTTTATAAAATTGGAAACGGTACCATTGCTGAAATAATGGGTGGTGACTAAAAATGATTTATAAGACCGATTTATCGGCACCGCGTTCCCAAAAGGTTTTAACACCACTTTTCAATAATAAATTTCAATAAATAAAAAGTAGTTTTCCGAGATCCTTTTCCGGGGTTTTAAGGGATCTCAACTCTTTTCTCAATATAAATAATTTGGGGAGAAGGGGCGAAAACAGTTTGGCGACTTCACTAGGGATTTTGCACCCACTAATCCCCGGTTATTTTTAATAATTAAGTGGTTGCAATTAGGAATTGACTCTTAAAACCTATTTTTTCTAAATAAAATTGATTAGAAAAGCCGATGGAAAATTGTTAATCGTCCGTATGTGCTTAATTGCTTTATTTTCTTTTTTAGGATTTTTGCATTCATATCGCATTTCTCTCTTCTCACCACATTCTACCCGTATCACCCTTCGGTACTGGTGTTAACTTTGACGGTGGATCTAGCCTAAACCTCACGTTTTAGGTGCATCCATCCGAGAATTAACATTACTACCAACCGCAAGCCTAGTATCTTAAAGGTGCATCAAAAGTAGTAGGCCCAACAAAGCCCGAATCCTGTTTGCGGAACCCGGACTTTGTAAGCCTAATAAGACTAAAGCAAATGCATATAGTCAAAAACCATAGTTACTTCCCTTAAGGAAACACTCGGTTCTATTTGTTGTTGTTATGCCACATTCATTTCCGAGAGTTGATATCGTCAATCTCAAAACCCCCTCTTGGTTGTCGAGATTAGACCAATTTCTAGGAAACAGATGTCGGAATTTATACCAACGAAATCCGTGTGTGGGAGAAATAAGGTTGGAAGGCATGCATTTCCCAACTCCCGTTCCCCTGTATGTTATAAACTGTACATATGTTATGACATACATGCACCACGTAACATTTTTCTTTTTCAGCCATGCATTAATAAGAGCTGATTTTCAGTATGGACGTTTGACCTTGGTCTTGAGACTGGACCTCAAATTCGTTTTGAATAATATAATGTAATGCAATCACTTATAGTGAATTTATACCCAAAAGAAAAGGGAGATATAAGGGGGTTGCGATTCCTTTATATTTGTACATTTCTCGCATTATCTGAAAATAAGTGAGAGATTACAAAATTTGTAACAAAATAAAATGAAATCCTGCTTGGGGCCATATGTTCCAAGGCAAAAAGTAAGGATACAAAAAAAAAATATATGTATATATATATATATATATATATATATATAAATAATAATAATAACAAAAACAAAAATCCCGCTCGGAAATTCTTTCATTCCGAGGCTAAAGTTAGGGACATGAGAGAAAATAGTCGATCGTAAATCCAAAAGGAACGATCGACGACAGATAATACCCGAAATGTTCAAATACAAAATAAGTTATTGTCATATTATTCACACCGAATTTTTGGATCCAGTAGTCGAAATTGAGATCTTATTTCCATGCCGGTCTTTAGCACATTAGAAATGCATTTTTCATCCTACGTGCTTTCATTTTCTCATGCATACATGCAGGACCTACTTTAACTCAGACATTTTTTGTCAGAATTGATCCTTCCCTGGAAACTGCTTCGAGAGCTTGGAACCGACGCCTTGGTCAACGCCTAGTCAGAACATCCCCAATCCCTGAGTTTATTCCAGTCAGTTCTGTGAGTTATTCAAGTTCATCGGATTCGGATTCTGATTCAGACCCAGTAGAAATGGCTGATGATATGGAGAATGAGCCCGGGTTCTCTCAAGCCCAGATAAGAACTATTGCTCAGATTATAGCCACTGCTCTCGCCCAAGATAAGGCACAAAATCAAACTCCTCCCGCATCAAGCAGTCAACCTATGGTTGAAGAAAGATAAATCCCAGAACCTGCCTCAGATAATCAGACTTCTGTCGGAAACACTGTCCCGATAGAGAATGATGTAATCAAGCAACTTGCTGAGTTGAAAGACAAGATTGAGAAGATGTCTGTAGTGAAGGAAAAGGACCCGGTCACCAACTTTCACATAACTGAGTATGTTTTGCACCCAACCAGCTCCGCTTCGTTTAAAACGTTCAAGCATACTGTGTTCGAGGGAGATAACGACCCTCGTTCTCATCTGTCCAAATTCCTCCAAGTCTCTCAAATGAACTAGTACAATGAGGAGGATGTTTTGCGAGCATTCCCACAAACGCTACATAAGGACTATCGGAGATGGTATGATGGTCTAGATGAGGAGATTTAGAAGAACTGGGTCAAATTGCAGACATCTTTTCTTAAGTACTTTAAGACTGATGAGAGTGACAAATTTGGCTTGCGTGATTTGGAGAGTCTGAGACAAGGGAAAGATGAAAGCTTTTTTGACTATTACAGGAGGTGGAGAACTAAGCTATACAGGGTCCAGACGAGGCCGAAGGACCAAGAGCTAATCAGAATTTTCAGTAGAAGCTTGTTACCCTTCTTTAAACAGAGAATGTTGACCCAACCTCTCACTGATTTTGCTCTAGTTCAAAGAGCTGGTTTGAACATAGAGGAGCTGTATAAGGAGGAAAAGAAGAAGAACAGAGGGTTTGGCAACTATCAGACCTCCTACAATGACAGAAATGTCAAAAGTAGCAACCAGAATCAGTCAGGAAGCAGTAATACAGTGGGCGCCGTCAATGAAAGAGTGAGAAGAGAATTCACTGACCTGGGAAGGCCCTTGAGTACAGTGTTGAGGTCATGTATCAAGAATGGAGTACTTTCGAAGCTGCTGGTTGATCCGACTAAACCTGTGCGTGGGAGGTATATGGATCGGAACTGTGATTACCATCAGTGCAAGGGGCATTCGACTGATGAATGTTTCAAATTGAGGCACGACATCCAAGATTTGATTGACAGCAGAAAAATTACCAAACCTTTTGAGAGGAACAAGCCCAACACCAAGAACAATCCACTCCCTCAATACCAGTACAATTATCCGCCCCGTAAGTCTCAGTTGGGTGGATCAGTCAATGCAATCGGAAGTGGATTGCCGGAAGAAGTCGTGTTGGCAGAGGCTGAGTGGGAAGAACGAATGTGCGTAATGGTAAACATATGGGACGATTGTAGCAGTGATGAAGAAGGAAAAATGCCCGTGAAAATAGAGATCGAAAAGAGCATTACGGTGAAAGTGGGCGACATGCCAGAAGATGAAGACGAGCAGATCTAGCTCGCAATCCAGAAAAGCTTAGCCGATCAAGAAGAACAATGGTATTATAGCAGCGAAGAGGATGTGAATGAGGTAGGCGTCCAAAGCTTGACCCGGAGTGGGCGAGTATACAATCCCGATAGCAATGTGCAGGCTAAGGGAAAGGAAGTTGCTGCTGATGGAACGAAAAAGAAAACAACAGAAAAGGGCGGAGAAGAGCCAAAAGAAAAGAAGAAAGAAGAGGAAGTAGTGAAAGTGCAGAAGAAGACTGCCGAGGTAGGTGAGAGCAGCCAGAATCGAGTACCCAGCGGCGTAACTGTTAGTTCAGTATTGAGCCAATTGCAAAGAACAAGAGCAGACATTTCGTTATGGGATTTGCTGATAGCATCCAAAGAGCATAGGGAGTCTTTACTGGAAGCCATGCTTTTGTCAGAGTGCTTGCTCGGATCCAGAGTGTAGACATGATCAACGTGCTACAGCGTAGAATTGGCGAAATCACTTTCTTTGATTTGGACCTCCCACCAGAAGGAAGGAACCACTTCAAGCCATTATACATCCAGATTGCCGTTAATGGGCGTGACACTCGGAATGTAATGGTAGACAACGGATCAGTCCTGTGTGTGTGCCCGTTGAAGATGCTATCCAAGTTCAAAATTGAGGAGTCAGAACTTGAGCCATCAAATATGGTGGTTAAAGCCTATGACAACACTATGCGAAACGTAAAAGGAACTTTCAGAGTGAAGATCTCCATGGGGGCTATAGAGAGCTGGGTAGATGTGGTTGTTCTTGATATCTTAGCCAACTATGCTCTGTTGTTGGGAAGGCCGTGGCTCCATCCTCTAGGTGCAATTCCGTCTACCCTGCACAAAAAAGTAAAGATTCCATGGGGTACGGATGTGGTGACCGTTAAAGCGCAAGACCTGAATGTGGCAACTGTAGAAGGCTTAGAGGTGGCAGTGCCGTTGTCTGGTTTCCAAGTGGCAGTAATTGATGCGCCCACTAGTGAGAGTAAGAGTGCAGTAAACAGAATGAGTCCTTTTTCAAGGAAGATGATGAAGAAGATGCAGTGGCAATATGGCAAAGGTCTAGGCAGGGAGCTACAAGGAAGGTTTGAACCTCTCTCATCAGCATATGGACAACAAGATAGACGCGGACTGGGATATGTAGAGAATAGAAAGAAGGAGAAGTATGAGATCCGGTCTCCGGTTAGAGGGCCAAATCTGAATCATATCTTCTTTGTCCCACAAGCTGCAGGAGAATTTCAGAGTAGGGGGAAGACCTACCCCGGCTTGGAGGTATTCTAAGATGGTGCAAGAGCAGAAAGCCAAGGCACGGATCCTCCAGTCGGTATTAGCTGCTGAAGACGCTGAAGAGGCAGAGAGGAAGGTGCTGAAGATGAAGCTTGAAGAGGAGAAAGCAAAAGCTACCCCGGAAGAAGAAGATGCAGATGCAGATGAAGTAATTCAAGCAATAAAGAATACTTGCAATGAATGTATTGAGCAGGCAATTAATCCTGTATTTTGTTTTTCTGATGTTTGTTTTGAGAACAATATGGATGGTTTTCCTTTGTTATTTCAATCAATGGAAGTGAACTTTGACTATTTGTTTTCTTGTTTTCCTGATTGTCACGTTCATGGCATCGATTATACCACGCGCATATTTGACATAAATGCATTGCATCATTTTGCATTTAATTTAAGCACCATTGAAGATCCTAAAATAATCGAAATCGGATCAGACTTTAAACCTGAGCATAGACAGGATCTTCAAGAATGTATCAGAAGAAATTCAGAGGTATTTGCCTGGAGCTACGCGGACATGCCAAGAATCGACAGATCAATAGCAGAGCACTTCATTCCTACTGATCCGAGCGTTAAGCCGGTGAAACAGAAAAGGAGACGGGTCAGACCAGAATGGCAAGATAAGATCAAAGCTTAGGTCCAGAAGTAATTGGATGCAGGATTCTTGGAAGTAGTACATTATCCGGAATGGTTGGCTAATATAGTCCCTGTGCTGAAGAAAGATGGGAAGATAAGGGTTTGTGTTGACTACCGGGACCTGAACAAAGCTTCACCTAAGGATGACTTTCCACTTCTGCACATAGATGTTTTGATCGACAGCGCTACCGGAATGGGATGTTATTCTATCATGGACGGATTCTCCGGATACAACCAAATACTGATGGCCTTATTGGACAAGCACAAGACAGCCTTCACCACAGACTTTGGTACCTTCTGCTACAAAGTGATGCCATTTGGACTGAAGAATGCTGGGGCAACATATCAGTGAACGGCTACAACATTATTTCATGATATGATCCATAAAGGGCTAGAAGTATATGTAGATGACATGGTGATCATGACGAGAACACAAGAAGAGCACGCAGAAATGCTGGAGAAGTTCTTTGCACGGGTCAAGCAGTATAACTTGAGACTCAATCCCAAAAAGTGCGTATTCGGAGTAATGAAAGGGAAGTTGTTAGGTTTTGTTGTAGGACCTAACGGGATTGAGGTTGACCGCGACAAAATAAAAGCCATTCAGGATATGGAACCGCCAAGAACAGAACGTCAGGTGAGATGCTTCTTGGGTAAAATTCAATATATTAGCAGGTTTATTTCGAGGTTATCCATCACTTGTGCTCCAATTTTCAAGCTACTTAAGAAAAGTCAACCAGTTAAGTGGAATGATGACTGCCAGAAAGCCTTTGATCATATAAAGAAGTATTTGATGAATCCACCAGTGTTAAGTTCGCCTAGACCAGGAGAACCTCTGATCCTGTATTTGTCTGTAGAGGATGCAGGAGTTGGAGCAATGTTGGTACAGCCGGATGCCGCCAGGGTAGAAAAGGCCATTTACTACATTAGCAAGAAACTACTGCCTATTGAAGAGAAGTATAACATAATGGAGAAAACATGTATGGCAATAGTATGGTCGATAAAGAAGTTGAGGCCTTAGTTTGATTCCTTTAGGGTCACTTTCGTTTCCAAAATTGATCCTCTGAAGTATTTGCAAAGAACGCCTACTCTAGAAGGACGGCTATCTAAGTGGTTAATTCAGATGTCTAGTGTGGATGCAGAGTTTGTAACGAAGAAAACGGTCAAAGGTCGGGTTGTGGCAGAGTTCCTAGCTGAAAACCCAATTACAAGTGATGAACCATGGGAATTAGAGTTTCCAGATGAACACTTGCTGTGCATCGAAACAGGGGCTTGGAAGTTGTACTTTGATGGATCAGCCAACAGAAATGGAGCCGGAGCTGGTATTGTGATAGAAGCACCTAATGGCGAAGTCACCACAATGTGCAAGAGATTGTTGTTCTCGGTCACAAACAATATGGCTGAATATAAAGCATGCATCATGGGAATGGAAGCTCTTCTTGCATCAGGTGCTAAGGAGGTCGAGGTAATAGGAGATTCGTTATTGGTTATTGAACATGCAAACGAGAGATGGAAAGTAGAAGAAGAGAGATTGAAGCCCTATGTCGAGTACTTGTTGAAGAAGGCAGCACTATTCGACAAGATCACTTTCACTCACATAGGAAGAACCTATAACAGAATTTCGGATGCCTTGGCAAACTTAGCATCAGCTTGGCAGGATTTGAGTAAAGTGCCGAAAAAGCCATTTATCATTACCGCAGCTAATATCTCGTGCTATTAAGAACATTTTGTGAACCAGGTGGAGTCGGAGGAAGAACCATGGTTTACGGATATATTGCAGTATATGAAAGACGGTACTTTTTCTGATGATGCGACGAAAGAAGACCGTACAGTTCTCAGAAAAATGGCTCTGAATTATGTCCTGGCCGATGGTGAACTCTATAGAAGAGCTTGGGACGGGATGCTACTAAGATGCGTGAGTAAAAAGGAAGCAGAAGACATAATGAAGAACGTCCATGAAGGAGTTTGCGGTACTCATTTAAGTGGCATGAGCTTAGCAAGGAAAATCATGAGGCAAGGTTATTTCTAGATGTAGATGGAAGGTGACTGTGTTCAGTATGTACGTCATTGCAAAGCTTGCCAATATCATGATAATAAAAGCCACTTACCTGCTGTTGAACTCCATCCAACAGCTCCTTCTTGGCCTTTTTCTGCATGGGGCATAGATATTATCGGAAAAATCATGCCAGCAGCATTGAACGGCCATCAGTGTATATTGGTTGCAGTTGATTACTTCTCTCGGTGGATTGAAGCTCAATCTTACAAAACCTTAACCGCTAAGCACGTGGCTAGATTCATTGAACATAACATTTTCTATCACTATGGTGTTCCTCATCACATAGTTACAGATAATGGTTCTCATTTTCAAGCAGATGTTGGTCAATTGCTTTATAGATATAAGGTTGAGCATCACCACTCTTCTCCTTATCGCCCTCAGGCTAATGGTGCAGTAGAAGCTGCGAATAAGGAGATTAAAAGAATCCTATCGAAGATGTGTGAAAGGTACAGAAGCTGGGCCAAGAAACTTCCTTTCGCGCTCTGGGGGCATCGCACTACCTTCAAATCAGTGAATGGAGCCTCTCCTTTTGAACTTGTATATGGAATGGAGGCAGTGTTACCGATAGAGCTCGAAAATAAGTCTCTCAGGGTTTTGGTAGAAGCTGGTCTGATCGAGGAAGAATAGGTCAAGAAGAGGTATGAAGATTTGGCGCTCTTAGATGGAAGAAGACTTAATGCTCGATTCCAGGATCAGATCAGAAAGAGAAGGATTGCTCGTTTCTACAACAAATGGGTACATCCGAGGGCTTTAAAGAATGGAGATTTAGTGTTGATCAGATTATTGGATCATGAAGCCCAGAATCATCCTGGTGGGAAATTCAAACCCAACTGGCATGGACCGTTCAGAGTTCAGAAGCTATTAGCAAAAGGTGCCGCTGAATTAATTACCATGGAAGGGAAGCCTGTCAACCGGATTGTCAACCAGGACCAAATAAAAAGATTTTATGCTTGAAATGATGATTTCGATTAAAAAAAAAATCAGCTAAGTTGAAAACCCGAAAGGGCGACTTAGGCAAGAAATAAGCTCGCTAGGTTGAAAACCCGAAAGGGCGGCCTAGGCAAAAGTTAGAGCACAATAAAAAAAAGAGGAGAGTATAATAATGATAAAAATAAAATTTCGGGATTAATGCGTGGTGCTTAGTTTAAATGTGAAATCTATGCCATGCGTTCGTGGCAGATTTGTAATTGGTTGCTCAAAGCCATCAACCTGACTCGAAGGAGAATAGAAAATTGAGTAGTTAGAATGAACGACCATTGTATTAAAATAAATTTTCTTTACTTCTGTATAATGTTGAAAAGGAGTAAGATTAATAAAGGATTTGTATTTCAAAATTTTTCTTCCTTTTGTTCCGGGGATATGGTCGAAGAATACAAGACTTTCCTCTCTGCTTATCTAATCAAGATTGACTCGTCTATGATGAAAATGTTCTAGCTGTTGGTCGTGCCTAAGCAATGAATTCTTTTAAACATTGATCAGAAGGACAAACACGATTTTCTCAGTAATTTCCCTGGAAAGATCGATATAAAAACATGAATAAAACCTAGTACTCATATAAGTTCATGCATACATAAAGGAGTTACATAAGTTGTTTTTGTCTGATTTGTACAGGTAATAAAATAGTCACCCCATTCTTTGTTGTTTTCAAGCGTAAGCTTTTGTCTTTACAGAATAATTCATTTCCTTTTATGAAGCTTTCATTTATTAACCTGGGGGCAGGAGACCCAAATAACTAACGCAACAAATGATTTCGAAAGAAAAGATTTATTGTCTTTTGTTGATTCATGTGTGCAGAAAGCAGGAATTAATGAAGACAGAGCCATCGAGGTCATTAATTGAAAGAAAAGCAGATACATTAAATAAAAACTCATGGCCTAAGCATAGAAGAGACAAGGAAATCAATAAACAGCATTTTATTCTAGCAGAACCTATTAGCAGAGGCCAACCTTCATAGAAAATGACATCATCATGGGGTAAAGAACCAGTTGACATATGCGGGTGTCACAATGTCCTGCATCACTCCTTCATCTAAGTACCTAGTGTTTCAATTTTGCAAACAGTCAGCCAAATTGGTCAACAGATGCGGCGTTATCAGACCACTTTCAAAGTTGTGGACTCGGGGAACACGCTGTATCATTCCATACTGACGGCTGATCCTATCTGGGAAGTAAGCCATGGAACGGTCTAGACTTGCATACAACACGTAGTTGAGATTCATACTTCCGATTGTGACCAGTCTGATCCTCCACCAAGGACAAGTCCACCGAATCGTAGGGTTATCCCCAAAATCGAAACGTCCTCGAGTTCGAAACTGAAAGTTGGCAGGCCCATAGGTTGGAATTAAGCGAGCTGGGACTGGAAGAATCAGGCTCAACTTGTCTAGAGCCCAGACTTGCAACAACATTGGACAACCACGATGATGGATGTTGAAGTTGGTGATGTGAAGGGCAATATCCCTAATCCAACACATCATCTCTCCCATGATAATCATGAAGACAGTATGATGGTACATTTGCATGTCGCGAACAACTGTTAGAAGTCGGAAATCTCCAATTCCAGGTTGGCGATTCTTCATGGCATACATATTCAACATCAAGAAGCAGCAAGCTCGAATCCAAGAGGGATCTAGATCCATGGACAGAACCCTACTCAGGAAAGGCTCCAAAGGAAGGCTTTGATCCGTGTTTATGCCATCAGGAAGGTAAACCGGACACAAGGCCACGATCTCACCTAGATCATACCTAGGGCCTGGGGGTAAAGCCGGAGTTTCATCTTGTTCAGGATGATGATCCATCACGGCACACATTTCCTCATAGGTCGGAGTTACTTCAGAGTCTTCAAATCGGAAGACCATGGTGTTAGGATTGAAATGAGTGACGAGCTAAGATAAGAAGCCAGGGTCGGGTCTTAAGTCTTTGAAATATTTCAGCCAAACGAGTTGGTTCATAAGAGGAATTTGCCATAGGTCGTCAGGGATGGATTGGACAAAGGATGAAACTTGGTTTCTGAAGGCCATGGAAAAGGATTATCTAAGAAACGGATTTGCTTCGAATGCTGGAAGTGAAGGAGATGTAAAAGGGAAGCCTCCATTTATAAAAGTGTAAAGGGCCCAATGAACGAAGCACCATCATGATTATTTGACCTGATATCTACTGTCAATGGTGGTTGGAAGGGCATTTATGTAGGGATTGCCCCGGTTGGTGGACATTTAAGCCTGCATTAATAAGAAGGACAATTTGTACAATAAGGAGGTTGAGTCTTTACGACCACATTAACCGCCCTGTCAGGTAAGTGCTACGATCCACTTATGTTTATGAATTGATTCTTGTCGTATTTCATTTTAAGTTCATTATTTTACTCTTTATTTATTTCATTTTATTTCATTTATTCATTTACAATAAATTAGTCCATTGACTGCTAACAAGGTGGACCACTTTTGTGAATAAATGGGACACCACTATTTTGTGTTTTTGTGTTTGTTTTTGCAGAAATAAGACCCCACAGCTGTAAAATATGAACATGTATGATGATGTAATAAAAGCAAAATACTGTAAAAAAATGTAAATAATATCATAAAATAATATAACTGTACAGCCATCCTAAAAAACTACAAAATGTTCAAAAAATGTTCAAAAATGGCTGAAACGTGGAGGCAGGGCTACTGTCGCCTCCGGCTCGGACCAGCAGCAGCCTGAGGGGATGGAGACGGTGGTGCGTCATCGGAAGAAGAGCCGCCATCGTCCTCCTCGGAGGAGTCGAGCGGGATACTCTCTACCTCCAACCTCGTCCAGAGCCGATCCACCTCCGCCTGGAGTCGCCTCACAGCACTGGACTGGAGAGACTGATGCCTCCGCAGTCTCCCGATCTCCAGATCCTGTAAAAACAGAAATGTATAAGAAAAGGGAAGCAAAGAATAAAGAAGAAGGCAAAGCAGATGAAGATCACACATACCCTCTCGTGGCGCTCAGAGTAGAGCTGGGCGATGTAAGTCCGAGCAAAGCCGAATCCCTGGCAAATCTCCAGATATCTCCGAGCAGGCACCTGCGAGCACAGGAAGATGTTCAATAAGGACTCATTCAGGTAAAATATTCTTAAATTTGTAGATTCAGTTTAGTACTCACGTGTGTGGCATGCTCAGGATCCAGCTGCGGTGGTGGAGGAGCTCGCATAAGGTCAGCAGGAATAGTGATGCCCGACCCCAGACCCAGATCAGGATCCAGCACCACCTCTATGCCAGGTGGGAAGGGGACATCACCCAGTACTACTCCCGCCGGTCCAGCCGGAGCAACCGCTGCCCCTGCCTCAGCTACAGCCTCAGCTCTGTAATGGGCCGCCGTCCTATGTGTCTTCCGCTCCTGCAACAAGCCACAGAGGAAGAAGTTTAGTCAGTTGGTTAAACAGTGAAAAAATGAATGATGAAGATAAATGAGACTGAAGATAAGGAAATCACTTGGGTGTACTCCAAGACCTCGGGAAGCCGAGCCTGCATCCGAGAGGAGAAGTATGCGGTGAAGTCGCCAGCGGACAGAAAATCATTAGCAGAAAAGCCCCTATACTCCACTTCCAAGTCCTCCAGGGTCATGCCCTCTAGTAGGCACATATGGCGAGGAGGAGCATGAGGCACTCGCCGCTGCGCTGGGGCCATCGGAGTATCATAAACTCTCTCTCCTAGGTAGTACCGGTCAACCCAGTAGCCCCGCATCAGGAGCCTCGACGGGGTATGCAGCTCTGCCACCTCACGACCCGGATAAGTCCTCCAAGCTTCACAATCCCATGGAGTCAGAAGCAGCTGCCAAAAATAAAAGAATCAGTGGTTATATAGTGTAAAAGAAGGAAGAAAGCTAAGTTAAGTTGTTGAGAGGTTTTTGCACTTACATCAGACAGCAACCTATCGTTAAGGAAGCTCCTCCAGTACTCGGGATCCTCGGCACTGGCATAGGTGTGGTGACAGTGGGTCAGATACCGAGGGATCCGCCTAGACTCAACAGGAGTGTCGCCACTCGGACTGCCTGGATAGATGCGGTACTCATAAGCCCACACCTGCAATAAAGATTACAGTGATGTCAGTGTACAGTTAAACAGTTGAAAATAAAATGCCAAAGAGAAAGGTGAAGAGAATAAGGGGTTACCTCCAGTGGCCGGATACACTGCCAGTTTGACTCACCGCTACCACGGGTCCAGACATCCAGATCGTGATAGAGGTGAGCCAAAGCTAGAGTAGCCCAGTCGAAGGACCCGACCTGGCTCAAGTCCCTCAAGCATACCAGCACCGCTGGGTCTCCCTTATTCTGGGAGGTGCATAGTAGCTGGGACGATATGATGTAGAAGAGGAAGGACCGAGCAGCCTAGTCCCTCTCCTCCCGAGTATAGGCAGGTGCAGCAAGTCAGGCCTCCACTGGCAACTCCCTCCAAGCCGCCAGCCTGGTCCTGATCCTCTCGGCCCAGAACCGATAGACTACCTCATACGACATGCATCCCTACGCGGTGTACCTGGTCTGTGTGGTCACACTGAGCAGAGAGCAGACTAGCTGAGCTCCCAAGGTAGTCGTTTGGTACCGAGCGTCCAGGGGAGCAACTGGACCGGTAAAACGAAGGCCCGTGATGGCAACATAATCCACCGGTGTGAGGGTCATCTCGCCGAACCCGAACTCGAAGGTATGCGTGCAGTCATTCCACCGCTCCATCAGCGCGTATCGCATGGCAGGTGGAAAACGAGGTTGTGTGTGGCGGAGCCCCGCAGCATAATCACCGAAGCCGGCAGCAATAACCCGAGCTCGCATGGGCAGGCCTAGCAGGTCCCAAAATACAGATGCGTCAGTGGACGATCCACCCGAGCAGGCCTTACCCAGATTAACCTGTGTAAGAAAAATTTTCAATTCAAGTAAATATTATACTGACAATTATTTATTTTTATTCTATGGCAGGAAAATTAAAAATCCAAGTTTCAGATTAAACCGTAGCTGCGTCACGCAACTACATAGCCGCATCACGCGTCTACATGGCTGTGTCATGCTGCTCGACCCAGCTGCGCACCCTAAAGAACAGCTGCGTCACGCACCTCAGTACCTGCGTCACGCAACTCCACAGCTGCGTCACGCAACTGTTCAAAGTTTGGCATCCTAAGAACAGATGCGCCACGCATCTCCACAGCTGCGCCACACATCTCTACAGCTGCGTCCCGCAACTGCTCAAGGCTTTACCTCGTTGACGAACAGTCGCGTCACGAAACTGTTCTTCCAAACAACAGTTGCGTGACGCAACTGTCGAAGGTACGCAGAATTCAAATTATGCTTAATTTCATTGTGTTTGTGTTATTTTTATGCAATTTTCAGGGTAAGATCAAGTCGTATAAGGATAGCAGCAAATATTCATCAACAAATCAAGCTTCTAACACATGCAAAGGGGTAAAATCCTAAGTTCATGAAAGCTAGGGTTCTCTGGCGCCTCGAACAGTTGCGTCACGCAATTGCTCACTTAGAACAGCTGCGTCACGCAACTCCTTCCAGCGTCGCACGACTGCCAACGCATGCACAGACTACAAATTCAACAGAATCACCAAAATTATAGATCAAAAGCAAGAAAATTCAGAAATTTTTTTTACTTACCTCGGCCTGGAAGCCGCGCATCCGGCTAGTCTTGTATTGCACCGGGAACTCCATACCCGGCAACGGGAGGAGCTGCAGTGGTCGCGTCCCCAAAGTCAGTGGATTCCGGCTCACCGGCACCGGCTCGCCGTCAAAAGTCGGGATATCCGGAAGTGCCCCTAAAGTCTCCATCTCCAGAGTATAGGTGGAAGCGGGGATTTCATAGAGTTGAGACATTGTTTTCGGTTGAAAGTTCAGAGAATTCTCAGATTGCTTAGGGTTTGTGATAAGTGAAAACGAATTGGTTAAGAAGAAAGTTACTTATAGTAAGTAGCTAGGCCCAAGCCCATTTCTCCAAGCCCAGGGCAACGGGCCCATCATCCTCTATCAACCCCAGAAGGTCCGTATGACCCATCTAAAGCCCATGTTGGCCCACTTAAGCAATTTGGCGTCGGTATGCGGCTCGAACACTTCAGTAATTTTGTCTACTCACCGCACAGGGGGCAGAAACACCAAATTGCCTAGATTACCCTCAGGTAAGTCTTCTTCCAACCACTGCATCAGAAGGGGTATACCTAAAAATGCAGACAAAAAATTTTGAAATTAAATCCGTTATGCTAGAATCTTCGCTAAAAATTTTTGCAAAATTATTAAACCAAACTTTGACAAATAAAATATTGAAAAGTACGCCTAAAAAGTGAATATTTTTGGTCCTAAGTCAAAATTCCGGACTGGGGGCAAAAGTATAATCTTTTGCCCTGATGCAAATCCTTTATTTTATGATTAATGCATGGGGGCATGTGATGTCCCAACTATTTTTCTAACAAAAGGCAAGGTCTATTGGTACACAGATATTGCTCTTTTTCTTATGAACAATTTTTCAGGCCAATCGGTGATGGTTTTTCGAAGCTGATAGGGTCCACCGAGCAGTGATGGTGTATTGCGAAGCTGTTCGGATTAATTCTCCTACTGATTAGTGATGGTGCATTGCGAAACTAATCAGAACAATTTCAACCTCCAAACAGTGATGGTGTATTGCGAAGCTGTTTGAGCTCTCTTCCCCAGTCAATGATGATGAATTGCGAAGTTGACCAGGGCAAATCCAATGTCTTTCGAGCCGATCAAATCGAGTCTCGAGGATATTTTCACTGATCCGACTGGAGCCGACAAAAGCCTATCAAATCGAGCTGAGTAGGTGGCCAGATGATCAAATCAAAACCCTTCAAGCCGATCAAACCGAGCTTCGAAGGTATCTTCATCAAACCAAAATTTTCCACTAATCTGACTAAAGTCGACAAAGCCAATCAAACCGAGTTGAGAAGGTGGCCAGATGGTTAACTCAACATCTTTCCAAGCCGATCAAACCGAGCTTCGAAGATGATTGCTGAATGGAAGGCGCATCAATTTACCGCTTTAACATTAATTGTTTAAACAATTAATGATAAAGTGGGGGGGCAAACTGTTGACGCGTAATTTTATGCCCCCACCTAACCCGGTGATGATATAAGGATAAAGAACAAAGAATCACAGTTAACCAGAAGTGTTTTAAACCAAAATTGAATCGAACCGGTCCAAAGGGTCTGACCCGCATTAGGGTTGCGTCACGCAGCTATCACCTGCGTGACGGCACTTATAGTTGCGTCACACAACTCTAACCAGGCTGACACCACTGGCACACGCCCGTGTAACGATCTGCACTGTTTGTATGGATACGCGGCAACTGTACGAAAAGTAAACTGCGTCACGCAGCTCTCGGCTCCTTCATGCAGCTATTACCTGCGTGACGCAGCTTTGTTCTGTTGCCCTACCCATATAAATACAACATTTTGAGTTTTAAACAGGACTTTTCTCATTTTTTCTCTGAACTTAGGCATTTTAGGCTGAGAGTAATCTATTACGGCTATGGTTTTCCCCAAGAACTCAAGTGAGTAGCCTTGAGGAAGATTAAGCCATTAGAAAGCTAGATTGAAAACTTAAAAACAAAAAAAAGAGACATAAAAAGAGAAAAAGAGAAAAAAGGAAAAAAAGAAACATTTATTATTAAAACTTGGTGCTAAAACACTTCTAGGATCGTGAAGCAGTGTCCCTAAATCATCTAAAATGCATGCAATCCTCGAATTTGAGGGTTAGGTAATCATCTAAACCTTTCTTTTTCATTTTTGGTTGTTATTTGTGAAAGATCTCATTTTCATAGTATTTGATTAGTTTGGTGTTGATTAAACAACATTTTGCCCATTTTTGAGCGTGTCTGAACCATATTAAACGTCTGTTAATAAAAAGAACACATAAAAAGAGTAGTTTGAAAGGTAGTTACGGATCAGAGCAGCTGCGTCACGCAGCTACTACCTGCGTGACGCAACTGTTCATGTCCAAAAGACCTTGACTTTGCTTGGACCACCTGCGTGACGGAACTGTTTGGGGGAGTAGTTTTTATTTCGTTTTTATGTTTTTGTTTAATGTTGTATTTTTAATAAGTAGTTAATAAAACTGGGAATTTTAATAAGTTCATGGAACAGCTACGTGACGCAACTGTTCTTCATGGAACAGCTGCGTGACGCAACTGTTCTAGGGTTCCAGGACACTTTTCTTATTTTATTTTAATTTCATGTCACTAAATAAATCTTTAATTTTAATTCGGAAAATGACCAATATTGGGCAGATTGTATTCTAATCAAATCAAACAAATTAATTTACTATGATTATAAGATTTTAGGATTTATTATTTATTGTTTAATTATATTATTAAATCTGGTTTGTGGCCCGCCTTTAACCATAAGGCAAGAGCGGCTCTTTTAATTATATTTGCTATGGATGAATGGTGAATGTGATGATGATTTATTATGAATGCAATGAATGGACCTAATTGGGACGGTTAATTAATTTTCCACATAGGAACTCGGTTCGATTTATTTCGAGTTGGGTTTAATTAAATAATTTGGCTTTTCTAAAATAAAATCAATTAGAAATTGTAGGTTAAAAGAGGCCAGTTTTCCGGGCGTCGGCTTCCAACGGGTCGACGTACCTAATTCCCTTACCTAAAATCGTATATGGTGCGCCTGACCAGTTTTTCAAATAATCGGCCTTGAATAAAATTGGGCTTTAAATGAAGTCATTTTTATAAAATTGGAAATGGTCCCATTGCCGAAATAATGGGTGGCGACTAAAAATGATTTATAAGATCGATTTATCGGCACCGCGTTCCCAAAAGGTTTTAACACCACTTTTCAATAATAAATTTCAATAAATAAAAAGTAGTTTTCCGAGATCCTTTTCCGGGGTTTTAAGGGATCTCAACTCTTTTCTCAATATAAATAATTTGGGGAGAAGGGGCGAAAACAATCCTAGAAAAATTCCTTCGTAAGATTTAGCATCAAATTTAGCAAGATGATTTTTCTTGTTGTCTAGAATAAAGCATTTACACCCAAAAATATGAAAATAACCAATATTTGATTTTCTACCTTTGTATACCTCATATGGAGTCTTTTTAAGTTTAGATCTTACCAAAGCCCTGTTTCGAATAAAATAGGCAATATTAACGGCTTCTGCCCAGAAATACTTTGGTAGTTTAGAATCACTCAGCATGGTTCTGGCCATTTCTTGAAGTGGTCTATTCTTGCGCTCCATGACTCCATTTTGTTGAGGTGTTCTAGGTGCTGAGAAGTTATGAAAGATTCCTGACTCGTTGCAAAAAGCATCGAATTTCTGATTTTCAAATTCTCCTCCATGATCACTTCTAATTGCAGAGATGTTGTATCCTTTCTCATTTTGTATTCTCTTGCAAAAATGAACAAACATGTCATATGACTCATCCTTATTTCTAAGGAAGAGTGTCCAGGTGAATCTAGAGTAATCATCTACAATGACAAATGCATAGAATTTTCCTCCAAGAGTAGCAGGAGTAATAGGTCCAAATAAATCAAGGTGTAGCAATTCTAAAGGTCTAGAAGTAGAAACCATGCCCTTAGATTTGAAGGATGTTCTGGTTTGTTTGCCCATTTGACAAGCATCACAAAAGTGATCTTTTTCAAATTTCAACTTTGGCAAACCTCGAACCAAATCTTTCTTAGACAGTTTAGAAATAAGGTGCATGCTTGCATGTTCAAGTCTTCTATGCCATAACCAACTAGAATTATCAATAGAAACTAAACATATATCCTGGTTATGCATATTAGAGAGATCTACTAGGTATATATTCTCAAACCTTTTTCCAACAAATAAAGTTTTATTATCATGCATGTTCTAAACTTCACAATAAGAGGGTTCAAAGATCACTCTTCTATTTTTATCACAAATCTGACTAACACTTAACAAGTTATAATGTAATCCTTCTACTAAGCATACATCTTCTATTGAAGGATTAGAACCTACCACACCAATACCAACAATTTTACCTTTTACTTTGTCTCCAAAGCTTACTGTACCACCCTTTTTCTTTTCTAATCTGGTGAACTTCTTTCTATCACCAGTCATATGCCTAGAGTAAGCGCTATCCATGTACCACATTTCTGTTTTTAGCTCACTCCTTAGGCACACCTGAAAAGATCAAGCAGATTTAGGTACCCAACTCATATTGGGTCCTGGAGGGTTAGTGGTAATAGGTGCATTTAGCTTACTATGATTTTTCTTTCTATTGAGACTATGATGTTCTAAAGTCACAACATTAGAAACAACATTTTTCTTATTAGAAACATGATTCAGTTTAGAAATGCCATCATAGCCAAAACTTGTCTTTTCTTTAGAAAATGATTCTGAAATTGATTTTAGAATTCTTATCTCAGTTTTTAAAGATTCATTTTCAAAATCCAAATTTTACATTTTTCTTCAAGATGTTTCAGATTTTCAGAAAATCTATTATTACAATCTTTAAGATCTTTGATCTCTATTATAAGATCTTTGCATGTAACTTCTTGATAAAAAGCATCTTTTAAATGATTAGATTCAATTTTTAATTTTCTGAAATCTTTCTTTAAAACTTTATGCTTTCTAACAAGCTTTTCAAATTCATTACAAAGGTTATTGTAAGTATTTAGAAGATCATTTTCTGATTCAGGTTTAGAAATACTTACATTGCTTTCTTCACGCTTTTGAACCTTTGCATCTGTTTCATTGATTTCAACTTTCTGTGTTGAAGTCAGAGTGCTGATTTCCTTGGAGTCAGAATTGATAGTAGCCATCAGACAAATATTTATAGTTTCTTCTTGGTCGCTTTGGCTTTCAGAATTAGAATCATCTAATCACTCCAAGCAACTATGAATGCCTGCTTCAGCTTCTCTTTCTTTGACTTCTTTTTCAATTTAGGACATTTGGGTTTGATATGTCCGGGCTTTTTTGCATTCATAACAAACCACTTTAGAAGGTTCTTTCTTAGGTAAGTTGCTATTTTTGGGTGGAAAGTTCTTTTTAATAAACTTTTTCTGTGGCCTTTCACTCTTTCTATAGAACTTTTTGAATCTTTTAGCTACAAGTGCTAAATCATCACTATCAAGATCAGAAGAACTTTCTTCACTAGAAGATTTCATTTCTTCCGAAACAAGAGCTCCTATAAGGTAATCATAAGTAACGGGAGTCTCTTTGTAATTCATAACAGTTCCTATAGAATCCCATTTTTTAGGTAGAATTCTAAGGATTTTCTTAACAAGCTCATCTTCTAAAATTTCCTTTCCGAGAGTTCTCAAAGGATTAATTATATTAGTAAATCTAGAATTTAACTCTGCAATAGTTTCTCCTTCCCTCACACTAAACATTTCATATTCTCTCCAAAGGATATTTATTCTGGATTCTTTCACTCTATCTGTACCCTTATAGGTAACTCAAAGTTTTTCCCAAACTTCTATCGCAGATTTACATCCAGACACTTTGTTATATTAGTTGCATCTAAAGCACAATGAAGAATATTAATAGCTTTTGCATTCATAGAAATATCATTCCAATCAGCATCTGTATATTCTTCTTCTGATTTTCTAATTCTCTCATTTTCTACAATTTTCATAGGAATACGAGGACCTGTAATGACGTTCCTCCAACAGTTTATGTCCACTGATTTTATGAAATTTTCCATTCTGGTTTTCCAATAAGAGTAATTTGAACCATTGAACAAAGGAGGTCTAGAAACAGACTGGCCTTCTAAAGAAGTAAGAGGAATTGGGGTTGCCATGAGATCTTATCTCTTAAGTTGTTAAGCTTCGATAAGTCAAGAGCCTATGCTCTGATACTAGATTGTGGGTCCCATATATGAATGGCACAATCCTAGAGGGGGAGGTGAATTGGGTTTTCTAAAAATAAAAAATTTGACTTCTAAAACAAAATTCAGAATTCTATTTGCAGCGGAAAAGTAATGAACTTATGAAACTAAGTTATTGATTAGAACTATCTCACAATGTTCTATTCAGAGAAACTAGAAAGACTTTGCAAAGTGCAACTATCAATTAGATCTGCCTCACAATGTCTTATTTAAAAACTGCTTTATGATGGAAAGCTATAGTGATTAGAACTTCCTCATAAAGTTTATAAAAACATGAAAGGCTGTGTGAGAGACAGTTATCGAAATCTGAACTGCTTCACAAAGCTTTCATCAAGTTTAGAAAACTGATTAGAAACCCAAATAGTGAAATATATTGAAATGGAAGAATAGTTTAGAACTTGGTATATTCACTTAGCAGAAGTCCAGAGTTCCAATGATCAGAAAAGATAAATCTTATTTCAGATTAGAGCATTAAAAACATAAACAACTTTAGCATTTCTAAAATATAACTGAAGTGTAAAAATAGTATCAAGCAAAGCTTCAGAAATTTAAAAGATTTAAAATATTGATTTATAGTGGTTAGGCACTAACTCGCCTACATCCACTTCCCAAGACTCATCTTGAGATCCTCAACTATGTTATCTCTTTTCAAGGGTAAGAGACAAACCAACAGTACAAGGCAATAGATCAACACCTAGATCTACGCTTTGTCCCACTAGATTTTCCAAAAGTTCTAGTTAACCTCAACCCTTTCTGTTTTTGGTAGAGTACAAAAACTCAATTCAAGACATTAGAATCTCTCTTATGGAGAAGGTTGCTTGATAACCTATTCCCAATAGCTTTTCACCTAAGCTATTACACAAAAGTTTATCAAATAGAAACATGTCTACTAAAGATTATAGAATCTAAATAGACAAAAAGAAATGCAAGTATAAGCACAGGAAAAAACAGCTTTTAAGATTAGAAAATTGTTTAGAAAACAAAACTATTTTTCAAAAGAAGTTGTTTATAAAATTTCTTTTCCCTTTTAAAGATAAAACAAAACATATCTAGATGAAAAGAAATAAAAGGGGGTAGAGAGTAAGTTTTGAGATATAAAATATTTGATCAATGGACGAATACTCTTAAAACGAAAACTCTTTTCTCCACGTCTTTCAAAAACGAAAAAGCCTTTTTATAGAGAGGGCTGTGACTCTCGTTTTTAGAAAGTGAATATCTCTTTTTCAAATCAGAATATTGACTTTCTTTATTTAGAAGATATGGAAATCTTTGTTACCAAAACATTTGAGTCAACATTCTATCTTTTTGGTAATCAAATAAGAGACAATCTATCTTTCCTTAAATAATAAAGATTTTCGAAAGTAAATATTTGAAAAATCTCTTTCAAAGGATTTATTTACCAAAAATGAATTAAGATATAATCTTTCTTCGTTTAGGTAAGAAAATAAAATCAAGATTTCTGGATCTTCAAAAAGTTTTGTTTCCAAAAATGAAGTGCATAAGATCTTTATTCGATTTATTCTTATTACCAAAATCGCTAGAGACAAAGTCTCTTTAATTTAGGCAATTTGAATATTTCGGATCTTAAGGAAATTCAAAAAATTAAAGTAAGCTGCTTTTCCTAAAAATTTTTATTACCAAAAAGAAAAATGTTAAGACAAGATCTCGTCCATTTTAGGTAAGATAAACAAGGAACCAAAAAAGTTTTTGATCTTTAAAGAGATAGTTTCAAAAAATCCTTTTAATAAAGTGAGAGTAAATTGATTTTGTGCTTATAATTGGATGTTCTCTCTATCCTACAATGAATCCTAAAAAATCTAACCACTAAGATCTTCAATAGTCTTCATGATCCTTGAAATTGTAGGACTTGCCTTGTTCATTTATTACTTTCCATATATAATCTGCATAAAATATTATTAGCACAAATAATATAATTTAAATTTGTTTTGTTTTAATCATCAAAATCTCGAGATTAATATTTGATCCTTGAGCCAACAATTACAATGCACCAAATAAACATCATCATAGCCACAACGACCTACAACTCCTAAACATTGAATTATGAGTTATAAACTTAGCCACTTGTTAATGTTAATTCTTAAATGTGTATGTTGCCATACCTGATATATCTTCTTTTATGACATAACTCTCTTTATCAATAGGCCTCATAATTTCTACTCTATAAATGTTGGTAATATCTCTCATTCGCTTCTGTTGAAAAAAATTCTCAAACTAAATCATGAACCTGCAATGGATGAGACTTAATATAAAGTAAATATATGAGTCAATAAACTAACCTCTCCATGTCTAAAACCACCTCCCTTATGCTTATCAAAAGCAATTGAACGATGTATGTCAGACCTTTCCCATGCGCACACCCTTGGATAGATGTCCCACTTAATTGGCATATTTAAATCTAAATGGTATAGGTAAAAAATCTAATTGCAAAGAAATTTATGAAATTTAGTATAAAAGATAACACATAAACAAGTAGAATACATGATCGCACTTGGAGAAACAAAATGCAACCTCCAAGACCACTTGCTCTCCCATACTCCCTAATCGCTTCCTTGAACCATTGCATGCTTTTAACCAACTATTGCAGCACAAAGTCAGCCTAGTTCATTTTAAGTGCTACTTCTATATCACCAACAACCTCCATCAAATGATGGCTGAACCTAGAGCACTGTGTTGGACAAAGTAATATGCCTGTGCACATAGCAAAAAGTGCCTTTGAAATTCTTCCTTTTCGTTGCTCATTCTTATCTTCCTCAACACCATTACATCCATAATTGATTTATAACCCTTATATTCATCAAGGAAGCTGTTAATTTATTTTTCTCGCACATTTGTCCTTCCAAAATGAACACTTCCTACCGATGGAATTCTAAATGGTTTGGTCATATCCTTATCGATGCATCATCTGGAAACTCTAGGCTTACCTTTTCAATGTTCACTTTCTCACACAACCAATAACAAAGTTTGTGGTTGAAAATTATTTCAAGAAGTTTTAGTAATTCACTGAACCCTAACACTCCTTAACCTAATCCTTCTTGATATCAGTCATTTCATTTACTAATGCCTTAAATGTTAAAGGCCGACATCGCACATTTGGACTCTATATCAGATAATTAAATTTACGAATATTAGCATTTAGTGCCTTTAATGAATTGACTAGCTACAATATTATGAATCTAACTCTTACCTCTATCGATTTTAAAGGTGTTCGTGCTCATGACTTTTTCCATCTTTAAAACTATATTGAATTGGAATGTCAATGCAATTACTACCATTGCTACCATCTTTATGTGGTCGGTCCAAAGGGTTTTTAGCTTTACAACCCATGAAGCAATTTATTAGATTAATTCCTTTTAAACATACTTTTTGAGGTTAATAAAATTCATACTTAATGATTTCTTAAAATGCCAACTAGGAGGGTAGAGTATATGGATGTTGTTATTAGTCATAAAATTGATACATACAAAATTAAAATAAGCATATTAGTCTTGAAATGAAAGCTAACATATTGCTTAAAATCCAGCACCCCTTGAAAACTAAACAATAGAATTTGGATTAGAAATGCCAATTAACATGATTCATCTTAGCTCCAAGTATATATGCAATGAAAATCATTAAATAAATCCACACTTGGAACTCCTATGCTGACTACAATCACATGTATTCATATAATTTAATGCCATCTTGTTGAGGAAAAATGAGTACTGTCATTTTCCATGATATCAAGTTTCTATAACATTCCCTACTTTTCCCTTTGTGAACCCCTTTCCCAAATGTCATAGGCATGTGATGCATATGATGGATGAGAAGAAATACACGTGATGTGTGTGAGTCGCCACCTTGTTTAATTATTTAAGGGTAAACTAGGAAAAAACCCTAAGTGACTCCATTTTTAATTAACCTAGTTACTAGATTAATTATCCCAATGATTAAGGCACAATCTACGAACCCGAGATGGATCCCGAGACTATGTCATGCTGATAAACTAACCGATGAATGAATGTTTTGCAAGGTAAATGATGGATTAATGAAATGTTTGAGTGATTTTGACTTGCCACCCGGGGTGAAATCCCGAACGTGCCTACGTACTTCCGTTTGAATGGAAGATCAAAATCAACGTAGTTCGATAGGCCTTCTTTGAAGGGCTTTGAATGGGTATGCTTTATGCATGAGTGTGCATGCTTTGTGCATAAGTGTGTATGCTTTGTGCATAAGTGTGTATGCTTTGTGCGTGTGTATGCTTTGTGCGTGTGTATGCTTTGTGCATAAGTGTGTATGCTTTGTGCATGATTTTGTGTATGCTTTGTGCATTTTTGTGTGTATGCTTTATGCATGATTGTGTGTATGCTTCGTGCATGAGTGTGTGTATGCTTTGTGCATTTTGTTTAGGCATTTCGCCAAAGATTGATTGATTTTTAGGCATGTTGCCAAAAATGTTGATTTTAATGGCTTTTAGCCAAAATGATTTGATTTAGGCAATAGTTGCCAAAATGTGCGAATTAGGCGATTGTCGCCAAAATGGTTGATTTTACGGTTTTAAGCCGAAAATGTTGATTTTAAGGCATTTTGCCAAAAGATTGATTTTAAGCGATTTGTTGCTAAAAATGGTTGATTTTAGGCCTTTAGCCAAAAGGTGTTGTTTTAGGCAATTAGTTTGCCAAAATGTGCGATTTAGGCTTTAATGCCTCGATTATCAATTAATCGGGCGTTCGAGCTTAATCACAATTTATTGTCGAAACGTGTTTGATTAAGGCTTTTAGCCACAATTATTGATTAATTGGACTTAAGCCAGATTTGTTCGAAATAAGGCAATTGAACCGTAGTTATTAATTAACTAGGCTCTTTTAGCCAATATTGTCGGATTTAAACTTTAATACCACGATTATTGATTAACCGGGCATTTAAGCTTAATCAAATTAATTAAGGCAGTTTATTTACCAAAAAATAATGACGTGGATGCATTTATGCAATTGTAGAATTATTAAGAGTAGAAGAGAAATATGCATGAAGTGTTAAAATTAAATAGGCAGAGTTTTGTTTACATATCTGATTTAATCGACGACCGCTTCTTAGCTCCGGATTAAGCTCCTCGCTTAGGAAATATTAATTAATTTTAATTTGTTTGATTTTAATGGTCAAATATCACAATAAAAATGCAATAAAAATTAAATTAAATGCAAAAAGCGGTAAAGAAAACGCAAGGAGCGTGAGAGGGAGAAGGATTCATCCGTCAATACAGACAGGTGTCAAAATTGGACTGAAAATGGCCTATTTATAGGCCAGTTTCGGGTCCAGGGCGGCAGGTGCCGCCTGGCTCGGCGGCAGCTGCCGCCCAAGAGGCTGGGCGGCAGGTGCCGCCCATGCTGGGCGGCAGGTGTCGCCTGGGAGGGCGGCAGGTGCCGCCCAGTCGGTGGGGCGGCAGGTGCCCCCCATGCTGTTTAGGAGGGCGGCAGGTGCCGCCCAGTCGGTGGGGCGGCAGGTGCCGCCCATGCTGGGCGGCTGCTACCGCCCAGGCGGTGGGGCGGCAGGAGCCGCCGTGTCCGGCGGCCGGCGCCGCCGTAGCTGGTGGTGGCCACCATGTCTCGCTCCGGGAGCTTTTTTGGGAGTTTCCGACCTCCAAAAATCATTCCAGGACCGGTTCTGCGATCCTCATGAAATTCCGGACGTTTCAAGTACCATATTGACATATTTCCAGTAAATGTCCAAAATGACCTCCGGTCCGGCCGGACTGTTTGCACAGTTGCTGCAGCAAAGTCAAAGTTACTGTAGAAAAGGTCAAATTTACTGTAGCAAAGTCAAACTAATTGGCATGGCACTGTAGCAGCGTGTTTTCCTCCATTTAAAGAGTTTCACATGCCACCAACAACATGAGAAGCCTCAAAATTTGAGTATTCACAGTTGCCCCCCACTGGCTATCATAAAAATGATTTATGAGAGCCAGTGGTTGTCTGATGGAGCAAATTTTGAAGGCGAAAACTCGGACCTTGGACCAAATTGGGGGCCGTTGCTGTCATTATTTTGTGGGGGCCGTTGCTGTCATTATTCGGCGGCTGTTGCCGCCGTTATTCGGTGGCAATTCGGCGGCTGCTGCCGCCATCATTTCGGCGGCTGCTGCCGCCCTTATTCGGTGCATTTTCTCTTATAAAAGCTTGTTCTTTGTTTTGGTTCTTCACTCATTCCTTATCTTCTCTCTTCTTCTTTTCTCTCTATGTTTATCTTTTCCAAAGAATGAATCCTTCTTTCAATCATAGCATGCACAGCTGGGCTAGGAGTCTCTCCAAAGTTGAAAAGATCAACTTGAAGAGGTATGGCCTCTCTCCTATCATTACCCTTAGGGGGGTAGTGATCGACTGGAACTTTTTATGGGCCTGTATCAGATTCTGGGACCCTGAGGCCCACGTTTTTCGGTTCGGGGCCATGATGGAGGAGATGTGTCCTCTTTTCGAGGAGTTTTGTGCTATCATAGGGTGTGACCCTAATGCCCCTTTAGTCAGGCATGAGGTTAAAGTTGGGTATGTTCGGTCATTTGAAAGCCTGTTTCAGTTCAGTCAACCTCAAGCTAGGGCTATGATTGTTGGTGATCAGAAAGCAATTTTACTGCCTCTGATTGATGAATTTTCAGAGGTCCGTTCAGATGACCCAGACCGGATGAGGCTGAGGATGCGGGCCTTGGTTTTTTGCTTATTAGCTGGTTTCTTGTTTAACAAGGACCCAGGCTTCGGGGACTTGCGACTCTGTCCTATGGTTCGGCAGATGGAGGACATGGGTTGCATTGGTGGCATTGTGCTGGCAGAAACCATCAAGAGCCTTGACAGAGCTGCTCTAGGCTTCGAGGACTGGACAGTTTCCCCGATTATACTTCAGGTATTTTCCTCTCATCTTTTTTTTTTTTTTTTTTTTTTTTCTTGGTTCATCCCTTTGTAATAGAAAGGATCCATTACTCAGGTTTGGTTGAAGGACCACCTTCAAGTGGTTGCTGCTCCTACCCGTTTGCCTTACAACCCTTCTCAGTATCGTATGCGGAGGATTCTGATCACATACCCGTCTGCTGATGCATGGACTTCATGGCTAATGGAATTGGGTCCAAATGAGGTGCAGTGGTTTGTACCCTGGTATGACATCATCCGCTTTATCCAGGTTAGCTTTCGTCATACTCAGGTTTACCTTTTGGGCCTTACACATTGTACCTGGTACTGCGCTTCGCGCGTTTTGAGGCAGATGGGGATAGATCAAACTATTCCGATTATGGGTGATTCTTTAGCTGATTCAACCATCACTCCGGGAGTTACCCGAGCCGTTCTTAGGGCATGGGTTAGAGACCATCACATGGTTAGGCCCTTACCTAATCCTGCTGGTATTCATACTTCTCCTGAATATCGGACCTGGTTCATGACCGTTGTCTGGCCAGTGGAAAAGCCAAGGAGGAATGCATTGCTGAGTGCACTCGAGGGTTGGACTCAGGCTGACGCTGGTGATGGGATTAGGACTGATGAGGAGATCATGTTGGCTCCTCGGACAGGCGAGGCTGGAGGGAGTTCAGCAACTGGGGATGACTCGGAGGACGTTGCCCCACGGAGGCGACGGGGTACCTAGACTCTAATAGGCTTTTGGACTTTTGGTGTTTTGGCTTTGTTTGAACTCTTTTGTCTTTTACTTGGGACTTTGGGTGTGGATTTTGGTGTTTTGGCATTGGATTTTTGGATGTATGTTCCTTTGGATTTGGACTTTATTATTTATTTTTCTTGGTCTTTTTAGTTTTCTGCTTGACTTTGGACTGTTTGACTTTATTGCTTTCGATTGGGCATGTCATTTGACTTTTAAGCTTTCCAAGCATTTTCCAACTTTATTTATTCAAGCTCTGATTTTTGCCTAAGCCGCCCTTTCGGGTTTTCAACTTAGCGAGCTACCCATTTTTGCCTAAGCCGCCCTTTTCGGGTTTTCAACTTAGCGGGCCCCGACTTTTGCCTAAGCCGCCCTTTCGGGTTTTCGACTTAGCGGGTTTTTTTTTTATTTTTTATTTTTTTATTATTTATTATTTTTTTTTTATTATTAGCAAAGAAGAAAGAACGATGAAATGATGATTTTTATTTATGTTTAAACCGTACCCAATGAGGGCTGCCTACATATCTCCGATATATAATTTCTTTTTTCCGAAGAGAATCAGGTCTAATGTAGTTCGTTTTACATTATGCAAATGATTACAATTTACACAAAATATCTTTTTAACTGATCTAAATTACATGGATTAGTGAATTCCAAGCCATCCAAATCAGTCAAAATAACGGCTCCGCCTGACATGATCTTCTTCAACACATACGGTCCAGCCCAATGAGGACGGAACTTCCCCCGTGGATCCATGACCGGTTGTCTAATTTCCTTCAGAACCAAACAACCTTCTTCCAGTTTCCGGTCTTTGACCCTCTTGTTAAAATGTCGCGCCATTCTTCTTTGATAAACTTGAGTTTGGTGGATTGCTCGCAATCGCTTTTCGTCCATACCTAAGAGCTGCAAATGATAATTCTCAGCCCAATTTGCTTCACTGATCTGGCTTTCCCGGATAACCCTCGCCGACTGAACTTCCAGCTCAATAGGCAATACTGCTTCCATGCCATATACTAAGGAATACGGGGTTGCCCCAGTAGGTGTTCTAATTGAAGTCCTATATCCCCATAAGGCACTCGGCAACTGTTCATGCCAAGCTTTGTGCTTCTTAATTGTCTTTTGCAAAATAACTTTTATGGCCTTATTTGCAGCTTCTACAGCCCCGTTTGTTTGTGGACGATAGGGTGAGGACTTATGATGTTGGATTCTCGTCTCTTTCAACAAATTAGCAAATTCACCCTGGAAGTGAGCTCCATTATCCGTGGTGATCTAGAATGGCGTTCCGTACCTGCAAAGGATGTTGGTACGAACGAACTGTGCTGCCTTCTTGGCATTCAGAATCGAATAAGAGGCTGCCTCGATCCACTTAGTGAAATAATCTATAGCAACCAAAATGAACTGGTGACCGTTGGAAGCCTTCGGGTGGATTTTTCCGATCACGTTTATGCCCCAGGTCGCGAAAGGCCATGGTGAAGTGATAGGATTCAGATTAACCGGAGGCTGTTTTTGCAATTTAGCAAAAATTTGACATTCGTGGCACTTCTGTGCATGCCTCACACAATCTGCCTTCATGGTTGACCAATAATAACCTAGGTTCATGATTTTTCGAGCCAATGCTATCCCGTGCATGTGTGGGCCAGACTCCCCGTTATGTAAGGAATCCATGATGGTTTGAGCTTCTTCCTCATCAACGCACCTTAGGTGCAGGCCATTCCAACTTCTTTTGTACAGAATTCCCCCAGTAAGGAAATATCCGGATGCTAGTTGTCTCAGTGTTCGTTGATCAGTTTTGGTGGATCCCTCTGGGTAAACTTCATTCTGAAGATAATTTTGTATATCCCAATACTAGGGCTTATCGTCGACCAAATTCATGATATGTGCTGGCTGTTTCTGTAGCCGCACTGTCAAGGGTCGAATGATTCGATCCTCTTCTACATTGACCATGGAGGCTAGAGTGGCTAGAGCATCTGCAAACTGATTTTTGGCTCGTGGCAAGTACTGGAAGGATAAACCATCAAATTGCTGAGCCAATTCATCCAAGCGTTGTAGGTAAGGGACCAAACGCTCTTCTTTAATTTTCCATTTCCTTAAAGCCTGGGAGACTATTAAGTTGGAATCTCCGAAAACCTTGAGGATCTTTATCTCCTCTTCCAAGGCTGCTTCTAACCCTCTTATGCAAGCTTCATACTCGGCTTCATTGTTAGTGCAGTTGAAATCCAATTTGACTGCGATTGGGATGTATTCTCCACAAGGAGTTTTGAATACAACTCCAACCCCATTTCCATGGTAATTCGAAGCTCCATCGAAGTACATCTCCCAGACTTCACTTTCTAAGCTTAACAAGTCTTCATCAGGAAATTCCACTTCCAGCATTTGGTCTCCAACCGGTAATTCAGCTAATTGATCAGCTAAAGCACCGCCTTTTACGGCCTTCCGTTGTACAAACTTTAGGTCATAAGCTGCAAGTACTGATACCCACTTTGCCATCTTACAGTCAAGAACCGGCCTCTCCATAAGGAATTTGAAGGGGTTCGACTCAGAAATAACGTACGTAGTGTAAGACGAGAGGTAGTGCTGTAGCTTGGTACAGGCCCAGACTAGAGCCAGACACAACTTCTCTATTTTATTATACTTTAATTCGTATTCTAGCATCCTTTTGCTGAGATAATACACTGCATTTTCTATCCTTGTATCTTCTGCTTGCTGAGCTAACATTGCACCCATAGCTTCTTCCGTGACTGATAGGTACAACAGCAAAGGTTTCCCTAGCCTTGGTGGCTGTAAAACCGGCGGGGATAGCAGATATTGTTTCACTTGGTCGAAAGCTTCCTGACAATCCTTATTCCACTTGACTGCTACTCCTTTCCTAAGTAGCTTGAACATAGGACCACAAGTGTCTGCCAGTTGATTGATGAACCGGCTGATATACTGTAGTCTTCCCAGGAAACCCCGGACTTCTTTTTCCGTCCTGGGAGCTGGCATTTCCAGAATGGCTTTGGCTTTTGAAGGGTCAATCTCTATGCCCTTCCGACTGACCATATGCCCCAGAAATACTCCGGATGTAGCTCCGAACAGACACTTTGCTGGGTTAAGCTTCAGATTATACTTTTGAAGTCTAAGGAAGAACTTCTCGAGTGCTATTGTATGCTCTTTAGCTGTTTTTGATTTAACAACCATATCGTCCACGTACACTTCTACTTCTTCATGAATCATGTCATGGAAGATAGCTGTCGCCATTCTTTGATAGGTTGCCCCCGCATTTTTGAGCCCAAAAGGCATAACTCTGTAGCAATAAGTTCCCCATTCCGTGATGAATGCCGTTTTCTCTTTGTCTGGCACATGCATCATTATTTGGTTGTATCCGACAGCAAGATCGGTCAAGGAGACCATCTCGTGTCCCGCCATTCGGTCTACTAACAAGTCAATATGCGGTAGGGGGAAGTCATCCTTCGGACACGCCTTGTTCAAATCCCTATAATCAACACACATTCTGACCTTACCGTCTTTCTTCGGCACTGGCACAATATTTGCTAACCATGTTGGGTAGGCGATAGGTTCTATGAACTTGTTTTCCAGTTGCTTGGCCACTTCTTCCTTGATCTTCAAAGACCATTCTGTCTTCAGCCTTCTTAGCTTCTGTTTTACTGGCTTAGCCTCGGGGTATACTGGGATTTTGTGTACCGCTATTGCTGGGTCAATTCCCGTGATGTCGCTTGCCTTCCACATGAAGCAATCGGCGAACTTCTTCAAGCATTCACTGACTTGTTTCCTGTTAGCACAATCAAATGCAATGTATGTATATTCATTTTCTTCTTTGCCAATTATTATTTTTTCTTTTTCATTTTTTATTTCGTTTATTTCTTTTTCTTTATTTTTGCTTGGAAATGCTTGGAAAGATAGACACGCGGGGTAATCAAGAATCTGCAAACCTTTATTGATTATGACGGAATCGTCTTCAAAGATTACATCAAATTTGAAATTTGGATTTTCAAAATCCGACACAGACGACTCAGAATTGGGGCTGGACTCTGGCTCAGTTTCATACACAGGGTCAGACTCAGACTCAATACAAGACTTGATTACAGATTTTGACTCTAGATTTGACTCGGGAGGGGGTTTATCAGCAGCGCGCTCCTCCTCGGCGTACCAGTTGGTGAGAGGTCCTTCATTCGGCTTGATTAGGCTCAGTAGATCTTGGTCTTCACCGTTTCCTGTAATGACTGCAACCTCATCAAAGAGACTAGGCTGCATGAAGTCTTCCACTTCCGGATCGGTCTTCGTTTCAGGCTTGTTACCCCATACATCAGAGAATATTTCTAACCCAGGCAGCATCTTTTTAGCAGTCGGGCAGTAAAATGGTTCTTGGAAGTTACGATAAGGAATCGTCTCTCCCGATTTGCAGAAGTGACTATTTAAAGTCAAGAAGCGTGATGGCATCTGTATGTTTTTCTTCTTTCCTCTTCTGGTCTTCTCAGCACGGTCTTCATCAGTAGGCTGATAACCTAGCCCGAAAGTCCCTTCATTCACCGGAACATTCCCAGGCTTGCAATGCGGGGTATGTCTTTCCGGACCTTGCCATATTCATTCCTGGCAGATAGGACATCTTCAGCATTAAAGGAACTATGCAATTTATCTGCACCGTCCCGAAATCAAAGAGAATTCGGGAGTTTGTAGTCTTCCCTTCTATGAACTGCACAGTGTCAAATTGAAATCCCGAAAGGGGCAAGTTGGTAGTCTCAGGGTTGACCTCAAAGAGAGGCTCGCCTTTCGGCTTTTTCAACTGATTGTAGTCATCTCCCTGGATAGTAATAACCTTGTCCTCATAAGGAAACTTGACTTTTTGGTGTAAGGACGAGGGTATTGCCTTGGCATGGTGGATCCATGGTCGACCCAAAAGTAGATTAAAGCTGGTCGGTACATCAATTACCTGGAATGGGACTTCCATCACAGCTGGCCCGACTGTCAATTTTAGCATAGCAACCCCCAATACTTCCCTTCGGGTACTATCATAGGCTTTCACTATCTGGTCAGATGGAATGAAATCTGTCTCTTCTAACCCCAAACAGCTGGCTACCCTTAGTGGGCAGACGTTCAATGCTGACCCATTGTCAATGAGAACCATGGGTACAGTTTTGTCTCTAGTCTGAATGGTGACATAAAGAGCGTTGTTGTGACTGCTTCCCTCCTTAGGTAGGTCATCATCAGAGAACCCGATGCTTTGTATTTTAGATGATTGAGTGAGGGTGGACACTAGCACTTCAGGGCTAACCTCTACCGATGTCTAAAGTTGGCTCAAAGCCTTGCAAAGAGCTTGGCGATGAGGAAAAGATGATGCTAAAAGTTCCCAGATTGACACCTTAGCTTGTGTCTTTTTTTAATTGTGATAGGACCGGATCCTCCTTCTCCTCTGTTCTTTGGTAGGGATTATTTGGAATTTTGTCCAAGACTAAAGGTTCATACTGTCTCCCGCTTCTGGTTATAGCGTCGACCTCCTCAGATAGGTCATTCAGATCTAGGACACAGATTTCATTCATTTCCAAGAATAGCTCGAAAGGATCGATCAATTCTTGGTCAGAAACAATAGCATTTACCCCGTGATTTGGTAGAGGGTTAGTGCTAATGTTTGGTTTGCTTCGTGGAATAATCGAACCATTATCCACTAGGTCTTGGATGCGATTTTTGAGGGTCCAACATGCTTCAGTCTTGTGCCCATATCCCTGATGATACTCACAATATTCATCGGCTTTGTAATTCCTTGGTAGTGGGTTGGGTGGTGGTCTTGCTTCCAAAGGTTTGATATAGTTTGCTTTAACAGCCTCTCGGAATACCAAAAGGATTGGCATTCCGAGATTAGTGTAGGTTCTTCTTGACTGACTGCCAGCTCTCATATTTCCCACACGTAGAGGATTTGTGGGAGTAATGCTTGCCACTTCGTGGACTTTGCTAACTTGACTAGGTTTTTTGTATTTTGAGGCCCCCGATTCTTCTTTTAGTTGCCCCATTTGAAGTAAATCCTCGACCTTCGTAGCAGTGGCAATGATCGACTGAAATGATGGTAGATATTGAGTCTGTAACTGTTGTTGATAGACAGGCAACAAGTTTTTTAAGATTATGTCTACCTGTTCTTGTTCTGAAGGTCGATTGATCATTTGGGCGGCCTTGGCCCTTTTCCTTGTAAGGAACGAGGGAAAAGGTTCATTGTTTTTCTGTTTGGTGGTGTCCAGTTTTTTTCTCATTTTCTGAGCTTCTGGCTCAGAAGTAGACATGTCATCCAGGTTAAGGGTAGGATTTGTCGGTTCTGCGGCAGGTCCTTGATTGGAAGCAGCAGGTCCACTTCCCTCACCGGAAGCCCCACTTCCATTACCATTACCCAATTCAGCTATCAGGGCAATCCTTAGGGCAGCCAATGCCTCATTCATTCTGGCCTCCATTCTGGCCTCGATTCTGGCCTCGAGTTGTTCTATAAGGTTTTTGATGTCAGAAAGTGATGCCATTGGTGTAGTTGAGATTGGTGAGGTCGGTGATAGCACAGTAGGTGTGGTTGGCACTAATGTTGGCACTTGAACAGGGGGTACCTGTAAGTATGAGGGGTAATCGCATTAGGGTATAGTGGGCGGTATTGTGTGTCAGAGTAACTGATATGAGGTAGACCGATTCTTTGTCCAACTGTGCATGACTAACAAACAGAAGGATATTTTTGTGTCCCTCCACTCTCTTCTCTCTCTTTTTTTTTTAATGCTTATGGTATGTCATGAATGCGCACAACAACACGTCATAATTTATTTTAATGAGATGATTCGTACCATTGGGTGCATATAGTCCTAAAGGATAGGTTCTATAGGCTATGACACAAATAGAGAATCGGCTTATTAAGGGACCCTTGAACCTTGAGTATGGATATACCTAACCACATGTGAAACAAGGAGTTTCGCGTGGGTCCAACGGTACGCATACCCATGTGCCACCTCCAAAAGGATTAGAGATGGTTTGCGGTAACAGGGAGGACGCTTTGGCTGTCCGTCGGCATAATCAAAGAGACCTGCCGATCAGCGCTACTTGCTATCCAGACTCAGAAGTTTGAACAGAAGAGAAGAAATTCATTTGAAGTTCATTTTTTATGCAATGGAGAAAAAGATTCTCAATCGTGCAAATAAATCAACAAGTTTTAATGTCTTAATTAAATTTTTCAATTAAGTTCAAATTTCCTCATCAAGTATTCTTAAAGAAAGAACACTTGATTCGTGCTAGGATACCCTGCAAAACAAAGCATTGTAAAATAATACCCTAAAGAAGGGCGGGTTAGTTTACACAACAATCGTAGTCCACTGTATGCAAAATGATTACATAATCCCCATCAGAGTCGCCAAACTGTGAACCCCTTTCCCAAATGTCATAGGCATGTGATGCATATGATGGATGAGAAGAAATACACGTGATGTGTGTGAGTCGCCACCTTGTTTAATTATTTAAGGGTAAACTAGGAAAAAACCCTAAGTGACTCCATTTTTAATTAACCTAGTTACTAGATTAATTATCCCAATGATTAAGGCACAATCTACGAACCCGAGATGGATCCCGAGACTATGTCATGCTGATAAACTAACCGATGAATGAATGTTTTGCAAGGTAAATGATGGATTAATGAAATGTTTGAGTGATTTTGACTTGCCACCCAGGGTGAAATCCCGAACGTGCCTACGTACTTCCGTTTGAATGGAAGATCAAAGTCAACGTAGTTCGATAGGCCTTCTTTGAAGGGCTTTGAATGGGTATGCTTTATGCATGAGTGTGCATGCTTTGTGCATAAGTGTGTATGCTTTGTGCATAAGTGTGTATGCTTTGTGCGTGTGTATGCTTTGTGCGTGTGTATGCTTTGTGCATAAGTGTGTATGCTTTGTGCATGATTTTGTGTATGCTTTGTGCATTTTTGTGTGTATGCTTTATGCATGATTGTGTGTATGCTTCGTGCATGAGTGTGTGTATGCTTTGTGCATTTTGTTTAGGCATTTCGCCAAAGATTGATTGATTTTTAGGCATGTTGCCAAAAATGTTGATTTTAATGGCTTTTAGCCAAAATGATTTGATTTAGGCAATAGTTGCCAAAATGTGCGAATTAGGCGATTGTCGCCAAAATGGTTGATTTTACGGTTTTAAGCCGAAAATGTTGATTTTAAGGCATTTTGCCAAAAGATTGATTTTAAGCGATTTGTTGCTAAAAATGGTTGATTTTAGGCCTTTAGCCAAAAGGTGTTGTTTTAGGCAATTAGTTTGCCAAAATGTGCGATTTAGGCTTTAATGCCTCGATTATCAATTAATCGGGCGTTCGAGCTTAATCACAATTTATTGTCGAAACGTGTTTGATTAAGGCTTTTAGCCACAATTATTGATTAATTGGACTTAAGCCGGATTTGTTCGAAATAAGGCAATTGAACCGTAGTTATTAATTAACTAGGCTCTTTTAGCCAATATTGTCGGATTTAAACTTTAATACCACGATTATTGATTAACCGGGCATTTAAGCTTAATCAAATTAATTAAGGCAGTTTATTTACCAAAAAATAATGACGTGGATGCATTTATGCAATTGTAGAATTATTAAGAGTAGAAGAGAAATATGCATGAAGTGCTAAAATTAAATAGGCAGAGTTTTGTTTACATACCTGATTTAATCGACGACCGTTTCTTAGCTCCGGATTAAGCTCCTCGCTTAGGAAATATTAATTAATTTTAATTTGTTTGATTTTAATGGTCAAATATCACAATAAAAATGCAATAAAAATTAAATTAAATGCAAAAAGCGGTAAAGAAAACGCAAGGAGCGTGAGAGGGAGAAGGATTCGTCCGTCAATACAGACAGGTGTCAAAATTGGACTGAAAATGGCCTATTTATAGGCCATTTTTGGGTCCAGGGCGGCAGGTGCCGCCTGGCTCGGCGGCAGCTGCCGCCCAAGAGGCTGGGCGGCAGGTGCCGCCCATGCTGGGCGGCAGGTGCCGCCTGGGAGGGCGGCAGGTGCCGCCCAGTCGGTGGGGCGGCAGGTGCCGCCCAGGCGGTGGGGCGGCAGGTGCCGCCCATGCTGGGCGGCAGGAGCCGCCGTAGCTGGTGGTGGCCACCATGTCTCGCTCCGGGAGCTTTTTTGGGAGTTTCCGACCTCCAAAAATCATTCCGGGACCGGTTCTGCGATCCTCGTGAAATTCCGGACGTTTCAAGTACCATATTGACATATTTCCAGTAAATGTCCAAAATGACCTCCGGTCCGGCCAGATTGTTTGCACAGTTGCTGCAGCAAAGTCAAACTAATTGGCATGGCACTGTAGCAGCGTGTTTTCCTCCATTTAAAGAGTTTCACATGCCACCAACAACATGAGAAGCCTCAAAATTTGAGTATTCACACCCTTACCCCACTGGACCAGCATAGTAATCATTTTGCTTGCCTCCTAATCACCAAGGTTTTAATGTAATTTGAATACTTGCATGTTTAGTTACTAAAAAATTATTGGTTTCATTTGTTGGCTTTGACTGATAGAATTTGGATTAGAAATGCCAATTAACATGATTCATCCTATCTGCTAACATGTTCCATGATATCAAGTTTTTGTCAGCCGTTAACATTCCCTACTTTTCCCTTACCCCATTGGACTAGCATAATAATCATTTTATTTGCCTCCTAATCACCTAGTTTTAGTGCAATTGGAATACTTGCATATTTAGTTACTAAAAAATTTTTGGTTTCATTTGTTGGCTTTAACTAATAGAGTTTGGATTAGAAATGCCAATTAACATTATTATTCCAATCTATGTTCTATGATATCAAGTTTCTGTCATCTGCTAACATTCCCTACTTTTCCCTTACCCCACTAAACCAACATTTTAATCATTTTGTTTGCCTCCTAATCACAAAGGTTTTAGTGTAATTTGAATACTTGCATGTTTAGTTACTAAAAAATTTTTTATTTCATTTATTGGCTTTAAGTAACAAAATTTAGATTAAAAAATTTTTGGTTTCATCTGTTTTTTAATATAAACTTCTCAATAACAATAATATAACCCTTTACTTAATTACTTAAACTGGATACTATAAAAAAAATCTAGTATTAGACTTTTTATATAAACAATTTAATATAAGCCTAATATTCACACTAGTATAACATTGACAATAATAAAAAAAAAAAAATTAAGCCAAACAACAAAGTGATATATCTAATATAACCCTACTGTCCTTTCAGAGTCAAGATTTAATAGCAAAATGTTTATCTAATATAAGCCTTAATCAAAATGGATACTCTAACAAAATCTAGTATTAGACTTATTATATAAACACTTTAATATAAGGCTAAAATTAACAGTAATATAACATTAACAACAATATTCTTAAAAAAAATTGACAATAATAAAAAAAATTAAGCCTAACAACAAAGTGAAGATTCAATAGAAAAATTTTTGCCTAACATAAGCCTTTAACAACAAACTTATGTTATCTAAAGCTCTAATATAAGCCTCTAATGTATATTGGTTCTGTTTCCTAATATAAACCTCACATTAACAGTAATGTGAGCCTCTAATGTATATTGGTTCTGTTTCCTAATATAAACCTTAAACAAAAATTGAATCTGAAAATTGATTCTGAAAGTGATTCTGAATATAAATGTGAGAATTGATCTTGTGGAATCAATATAAGCAAAAAAAACACAAAAAAAACCTAATTTTTTGCAGTGACAATTGTCAATATGGCTTAAAATCATTTATTGGCTTTAACTGGAAGTGACATGCAGAACTAATACCAATTCAACAATGACAACAAATTAGTTTAAATTTTTATTGTCCTCACATAGCAGGGCATGGTGGATCATTTGCTATTCAAATTTAGCATGGAAGTACTTTAAAAATAATATTTTCAAATGCATCACTACATGTTTTCGTCGAAAATCCCCTCGAAGGACCCGAAAACATCCTTTTTGTGGTTTTTGATAAAATGTTTTGTTTTGATGCAGTGCCGATAAATCGGTCTTATAAACAATTTTGAGTCGCCACCCATTGTTTAGGCAATGGGACCGGTTTTATAAAAATGACTTCATTTTAAACCCAATTTTGTTTTAAGGCCAAATTATTTTAAAAGACTGGTCAGGCGCACCAATGCAATTCTTGGTAAGGGAATTGGGTACGCCGGCCTGTTGGAAGCCGACGCCCGGAAAACTGGCCTCTATTATTAACCTACGATTTCTAATTTATTTTAATTAGAAAAGCTGAATTATTTATTTACTTAAACCCAACCCAAATAAATCGGTCCGAGTTCCTATTTGGAAAATTATTTAATCGTCCCAATCAAATCTAATTATCACATAGCAATTATTCAAATTAAAGCAATTAAATCAAAGCAATTAAACCAAATAAATAAAAAGACCCGCTCTTGCCTTATGGTTCAAGGCGGGCGACAAACCGAGTCAAAAATATAAAATAAAATAAATAAATGACCCGCTCTTGCCTTGAAAGGGCAACAAACCGTATCCAAAAATATATATAATTAAATCCATAAACCAATAAAAATTCATACAAATAATAAAATAATGAAATGATAAAGTTCATACAGATAAATATATATAATCACATTTTAATATTTTAAGCTCAATCTGTTCATAATTGGCTATTTTCAGATTTATTGAAGAAATTAGACTTTATTTTTTACAAAATTTATATTTTTTTTGTTATTATTTCTGGAAAAATTGATGAATAGTACTGTTCATCGATGAACAAACAGTTACTGTTCATCGATCAATTCTGGGAAAATTGATGAACAGTTACCGTTCATCGATGAAGCGTGATTTTTGCCCAGAATTCATTTTAAGTGATTTTTTACATCATTTCTTGTTTAAATATGTTTTGAGGACATATAAAATAGCCAAATACGAACATAATACAATTTAAAGAAGCTAAAATCACAAAAATATGTAAAAAACACAAAAATATGTAAAGAAAAAATACAAAAATGTTAAGAAAATTACCTGATCCTCAGATTGAGGATTGTAAATGGATCGAATGTCCAGAAGCTTTGTTTCCAAGGATTGATGTGTTCTTTTTTATTTTTTAATTTTTCTTTTTATGGTTAAAATCACATAAAATTGATATCTAATGCCAAATTCTCTTCAAATTAACTCATAAGAATTTTTTGGAGAGAAATGTTGGCAGCACAGTGTATATTTTTTAGGGTTTTTGGAGCTGTGAAGTTGTAGATTGTGAGGTTGTGAAGAGTGAAGAAGTGTAGAGAAAGAGATGAATTTATAGCGCTAGGTTAGGACTGTAGCTATAGTAGCTGTGCTACTGTAGCACGCGTCTTTTTTTTTAAAATTTTATTTGATTATTATTATTATTATTTATTATTATTATTATTATTATTATTTTACATCCTTCGATTAAAAGACGTCTAGATAGCATTAAGACAATCCATATCCTAGTGTCCTCATCGGATCAGGCGGGGCATAAAAAACACGCGTCAACAGTTTGCCCCCACACTTTATCATTAATTATATAAACAATTAATGTTAAAGTGGCCCACTGACGCACATTCAATCTGGTAATCATCTTCAAAGCTCGGTTTGATTGGCTTTGAAGACACCTTTGAAGCTCGGTCTGATTGGCTCGAAGGATTTTGATTTGATTGCCCTGATCAACTTTGTAACTCACCATCATTAATCAGGAAAAGGATTAACTAGATCCGCTTCGTGCATCATCACGAATCGAGAAAAGGATTCAAACAGCTTGTAATTCATCATCACTGCTTGACCTGAAAATATTTTCAAAAAGAAGAGAGCAATTTCTGTGTACGAACAGATCTTGCCTTTGTTAAATGTTGGAGCATCACATCCCCCCATGCATCAATAACCATAAACTTTGAAAATTGGTTGGCTTGAATTAACCTGAAGGATCCAGTCGGACTACATCGGCATTTTGAGCGTCAGCGGTCATCTGGTCACGTCCAAGGTTCCATTAACCTGAAGGCTCCAGTCGGACTACATTGGCATTTTGGGCGTCAGCGGTCATCTGGTCACATCCAAGGTTCCATTAACCTGAAGGCCCCAGTCGGACTACATCGGCGTTTTGGGCATCAGCGGTCATCTGGTCACGTCCAAGGTTCCTGAAGGCTCCAGTCGGACTACATCGACGTTTTGGGCGTCAGCGGTCATCTGGTCACGTCCAAGGTTCCATTAACCTGAAGGCTCCAGTCGGACTACATCAGCGTTTTGAGAATCAACGGTCATCTGGTCACGTCCAAGGTTCCATTAACTTGAAGGCTCCAATCGGACTACATCGGCGTTTTGGGCATCAGCGGTCATCTGGTCACGTCCAAGGTTCCATTAACCTGAAGGCTCCAGTCAGACTATATCGGCGTTTTGAGCGTCAGCGGTCATCTGGTCACGTCCAAGGTTCCATTAACCTGAAGGCTCCAGTCGGACTACATCGGCATTTTGGGCGTCAGCGGTCATCTGGTCACGTCCAAGGTTCCATTAACCTGAAGGCTCCAGTGGGACTACATCGGCGTTTTGAGCGTCAGCGGTCATCTGGTCACGTCCAAGGTTCCATTAACCTGAAGGCTCCTGTCGGACTACATCGGCATTTTGGGCATCAGCGGCCATCTGGTCACGTCCAAGGTTCCATTAACCTGAAGGCTCCAGTCGGGCTACATCGGCGTTTTGGGCGTCAGCGGTCATCTGGTCACGTCCAAGGTTTCGTTAACCTGAAGGCTCCAGTCGGACTACATCGGCGTTTTGAGCGCCAGCGGTCATCTGGTCACGTCCAAGGTTCCACTAACCTGAAGGTTCCAATCGGACTACATCGGCGTTTTGGGCGTCAGCAGTCATCTGGTCACGTCCAAGGTTCCACTAACCTGAAGGTTCCAGTCGGACTACATCGGCGTTTTGGGCGTCAGTGGTCATCTGGTCACATCTAAGGTTCCATTAACATGAAGGCTCCAGTCGGACCACATCGGCGTTTTGAGCGTCAGCGGTCATCTGGTCACGTCCAAGGTTCCATTAACCTGAAGGCTCCAGTCGGACTACATCCGCGTTTTGAGCGTCAGCGGTCATCTGGTCACGTCCAAGGTTCCATTAACCTGAAGGCTCCAGTCAGACTATATCGGCGTTTTGAGCGTCAGCGGTCATCTGGTCACGTCCAAGGTTCCATTAACCTGAAGGCTCCAGTCGGACTACATCGGCATTTTGGGCGTCAGCGGTCATCTGGTCACGTCCAAGGTTCCACTAACCTGAAGGTTCCAGTCGGACTACATCGGCGTTTTGGGCGTCAGCAGTCATCTGGTCACGTCAAAGGTTCCACTAACCTGAAGGTTCCAGTCGGACTACATCGGCGTTTTGGGCGTCAGTGGTCATCTGGTCACATCTAAGGTTCCATTAACATGAAGGCTCCAGTCGGACCACATCGGCGTTTTGAGCGTCAGCGGTCATCTGGTCACGTCCAAGGTTCCATTAACCTGAAGGCTCCAGTGGGACTACATCGGCGTTTTGAGCGTCAGCGGTCATCTGGTCACGTCCAAGGTTCCATTAACCTGAAGGCTCCAGTCGGACTACATCCGCGTTTTGAGCGTCAGCGGTCATCTGGTCACGTCCAAGGTTCCATTAACCTGAAGGCTCCAGTCGGACTACATCGGCTTTTTGGGCGTCACCGGTCATCTGGTCACGTCCAAGGTTCCGTTAACCTGAAGGCTCCAGTCGGACTACATCGGCGTTTTGAGCGCCAGCGGTCATCTGGTCACGTCCAAGGTTCCACTAACCTGAAGGTTCCAGTCGGACTACATCGGCGTTTTGGGCGTCAGCAGTCATCTGGTCACGTCCAAGGTTCCACTAACCTGAAGGTTCCAGTCGGACTACATCGGCGTTTTGGGCGTCAGTGGTCATCTGGTCACATCTAAGGTTCCATTAACATGAAGGCTCCAGTCGGACCACATCGGCGTTTTGAGCGTCAGCGGTCATCTGGTCACGTCCAAGGTTCCATTAACCTGAAGGCTCCAGTCGGACTACATCGGCGTTTTGAGCGTCAGCGGTCATCTGGTCACGTCCAAGGTTCCATTAACCTGAAGGCTCCAGTCCGACTACATCGGCGTTTTGGGCGTCAGCGGTCATCTGGTCACGTCCAAGGTTCCATTAACCTGAAGGCTCCAGTCGGACTACATCGGCGTTTTGAGCGTCAGCGGTCATCTGGTCACGTCCAAGGTGTCATTAACCTGAAGGCTCCTGTCGGACTACATCGGCGTTTTGGGCATCAGCGGCCATCTGGTCACGTCCAAGGTTCCATTAACCTGAAGGCTCCAGTCGGGCTACATCGGCGTTTTGGGCGTCAGCGGCCATCTGGTCACGTCCAAGGTTCCATTAACCTGAAGGCTCCAGTCGAACTACATCGGCGTTTTGTGCGTCAGCGGTCATCTGGTCACGTCCAAGGTTCGATTAACCTGAAGGCTCCAGTCGGACTACATCGGCGTTTTGAGCGTCAGCGGGCATCTGGTCACGATCAAGGTTTCATTAACCTGAAGGCTCCTGTCGGACTACATCGGCGTTTTGGGCGTCAGCGGCCATCTGGTCACGTCCAAGGTTCCATTAACCTGAAGGCTCCAGTCGGGCTACATCGGCGTTTTGGGCGTCACCGGTCATCTGGTCACGTCCAAGGTTCCGTTAACCTGAAGGCTCCAGTCAGACTACATCGGCATTTTGGGCGTCAGCGATCATCTGGTCACGTCCAAGGGTCCACTAACCTGAAGGTTCCAGTCCGACTACATCGGCGTTTTGGGCGTCAGTGGTCATCTGGTCACATCTAAGGTTCCATTAACATGAAGGCTCCAGTCGGACCACATCGGCGTTTTGAGCGTCAGCGGTCATCTGGTCACGTCCAAGGTTCCATTAACCTGAAGGCTCCAGTGGGACTACATCGGCGTTTTGAGCGTCAGCGGTCATCTGGTCACGTCCAAGGTTCCATTAACCTGAAAGCTCCAGTCGGACTACATCCGCGTTTTGAGCGTCAGCGGTCATCTGGTCACGTCCAAGGTTCCATTAACCTGAAGGCTCCAGTCGGACTACATCGGCTTTTTGGGCGTCACCGGTCATCTGGTCACGTCCAAGGTTCCGTTAACCTGAAGGCTCCAGTCGGACTACATCGGCGTTTTGAGCGCCAGCGGTCATCTGGTCACGTCCAAGGTTCCACTAACCTGAAGGTTCCAGTCGGACTACATCGGCGTTTTGGGCGTCAGCAGTCATCTGGTCACGTCCAAGGTTCCACTAACCTGAAGGTTCCAGTCAGACTACATCGGCGTTTTGGGCGTCAGTGGTCATCTGGTCACATCTAAGGTTCCATTAACATGAAGGCTCCAGTCGGACCACATCGGCGTTTTGAGCGTCAGCGGTCATCTGGTCACGTCCAAGGTTCCATTAACCTGAAGGCTCCAGTCGGACTACATCGGCGTTTTGAGCGTCAGCGGTCATCTGGTCACGTCCAAGGTTCCATTAACCTGAAGGCTCCAGTCGGACTACATCCGCGTTTTGAGCGTCAGCGGTCATCTGGTCACGTCCAAGGTTCCATTAACCTGAAGGCTCCAGTCGGACTACATCCGCGTTTTGAGCGTCAGCGGTCATCTGGTCACGTCCAAGGTTCCATTGACCTGAAGGCTCCAGTCAGACTATATCGGCGTTTTGAGCGTCAGCGGTCATCTGGTCACGTCCAAGGTTCCATTAACCTGAAGGCTCCAGTCGGACTACATCGGCATTTTGGGCGTCAGCGGTCATCTGGTCACGTCCAAGGTTCCACTAACCTGAAGGTTCCAGTCGGACTACATCGGCGTTTTGGGCGTCAGCAGTCATCTGGTCACGTCAAAGGTTCCACTAACCTGAAGGTTCCAGTCGGACTACATCGGCGTTTTGGGCGTCAGTGGTCATCTGGTCACATCTAAGGTTCCATTAACATAAAGGCTCCAGTCGGACCACATCGGCGTTTTGAGCGTCAGCGGTCATCTGGTCACGTCCAAGGTTCCATTAACCTGAAGGCTCCAGTGGGACTACATCGGCGTTTTGAGCGTCAGCGGTCATCTGGTCACGTCCAAGGTTCCATTAACCTGAAGGCTCCAGTCGGACTACATCCGCGTTTTGAGCGTCAGCGGTCATCTGGTCACGTCCAAGGTTCCATTAACCTGAAGGCTCCAGTCGGACTACATCGGCTTTTTGGGCGTCACCGGTCATCTGGTCACGTCCAAGGTTCCGTTAACCTGAAGGCTCCAGTCGGACTACATCGGCGTTTTGAGCGCCAGCGGTCATCTGGTCACGTCCAAGGTTCCACTAACCTGAAGGTTCCAGTCGGACTACATCGGCGTTTTGGGCGTCAGCAGTCATCTGGTCACGTCCAAGGTTCCACTAACCTGAAGGTTCCAGTCGGACTACATCGGCGTTTTGGGCGTCAGTGGTCATCTGGTCACATCTAAGGTTCCATTAACATGAAGTCTCCAGTCGGACCACATCGGCGTTTTGAGCGTCAGCGGTCATCTGGTCACGTCCAAGGTTCCATTAACCTGAAGGCTCCAGTCGGACTACATCGGCGTTTTGAGCGTCAGCGGTCATCTGGTCACGTCCAAGGTTCCATTAACCTGAAGGCTCCAGTCCGACTACATCGGCGTTTTGGGCGTCAGCGGTCATCTGGTCACGTCCAAGGTTCCATTAACCTGAAGGCTCCAGTCGGACTACATCGGCGTTTTGAGCGTCAGCGGTCATCTGGTCACGTCCAAGGTGTCATTAACCTGAAGGCTCCTGTCGGACTACATCGGCGTTTTGGGCATCAACGGCCATCTGGTCACGTCCAAGGTTCCATTAACCTGAAGGCTCCAGTCGGGCTACATCGGCGTTTTGGGCGTCAGCGGCCATCTGGTCACGTCCAAGGTTCCATTAACCTGAAGGCTCCAGTGGGACTACATCGGCGTTTTGAGCGTCAGCGGTCATCTGGTCACGTCCAAGGTTCCATTAACCTGAAAGCTCCAGTCGGACTACATCCGCGTTTTGAGCGTCAGCGGTCATCTGGTCACGTCCAAGGTTCCATTAACCTGAAGGCTCCAGTCGGACTACATCGGCTTTTTGGGCGTCACCGGTCATCTGGTCACGTCCAAGGTTCCGTTAACCTGAAGGCTCCAGTCGGACTACATCGGCGTTTTGAGCGCCAGCGGTCATCTGGTCACGTCCAAGGTTCCACTAACCTGAAGGTTCCAGTCGGACTACATCGGCGTTTTGGGCGTCAGCAGTCATCTGGTCACGTCCAAGGTTCCACTAACCTGAAGGTTCCAGTCAGACTACATCGGCGTTTTGGGCGTCAGTGGTCATCTGGTCACATCTAAGGTTCCATTAACATGAAGGCTCCAGTCGGACCACATCGGCGTTTTGAGCGTCAGCGGTCATCTGGTCACGTCCAAGGTTCCATTAACCTGAAGGCTCCAGTCGGACTACATCGGCGTTTTGAGCGTCAGCGGTCATCTGGTCACGTCCAAGGTTCCATTAACCTGAAGGCTCCAGTCGGACTACATCCGCGTTTTGAGCGTCAGCGGTCATCTGGTCACGTCCAAGGTTCCATTAACCTGAAGGCTCCAGTCGGACTACATCCGCGTTTTGAGCGTCAGCGGTCATCTGGTCACGTCCAAGGTTCCATTGACCTGAAGGCTCCAGTCAGACTATATCGGCGTTTTGAGCGTCAGCGGTCATCTGGTCACGTCCAAGGTTCCATTAACCTGAAGGCTCCAGTCGGACTACATCGGCATTTTGGGCGTCAGCGGTCATCTGGTCACGTCCAAGGTTCCACTAACCTGAAGGTTCCAGTCGGACTACATCGGCGTTTTGGGCGTCAGCAGTCATCTGGTCACGTCAAAGGTTCCACTAACCTGAAGGTTCCAGTCGGACTACATCGGCGTTTTGGGCGTCAGTGGTCATCTGGTCACATCTAAGGTTCCATTAACATAAAGGCTCCAGTCGGACCACATCGGCGTTTTGAGCGTCAGCGGTCATCTGGTCACGTCCAAGGTTCCATTAACCTGAAGGCTCCAGTGGGACTACATCGGCGTTTTGAGCGTCAGCGGTCATCTGGTCACGTCCAAGGTTCCATTAACCTGAAGGCTCCAGTCGGACTACATCCGCGTTTTGAGCGTCAGCGGTCATCTGGTCACGTCCAAGGTTCCATTAACCTGAAGGCTCCAGTCGGACTACATCGGCTTTTTGGGCGTCACCGGTCATCTGGTCACGTCCAAGGTTCCGTTAACCTGAAGGCTCCAGTCGGACTACATCGGCGTTTTGAGCGCCAGCGGTCATCTGGTCACGTCCAAGGTTCCACTAACCTGAAGGTTCCAGTCGGACTACATCGGCGTTTTGGGCGTCAGCAGTCATCTGGTCACGTCCAAGGTTCCACTAACCTGAAGGTTCCAGTCGGACTACATCGGCGTTTTGGGCGTCAGTGGTCATCTGGTCACATCTAAGGTTCCATTAACATGAAGTCTCCAGTCGGACCACATCGGCGTTTTGAGCGTCAGCGGTCATCTGGTCACGTCCAAGGTTCCATTAACCTGAAGGCTCCAGTCGGACTACATCGGCGTTTTGAGCGTCAGCGGTCATCTGGTCACGTCCAAGGTTCCATTAACCTGAAGGCTCCAGTCCGACTACATCGGCGTTTTGGGCGTCAGCGGTCATCTGGTCACGTCCAAGGTTCCATTAACCTGAAGGCTCCAGTCGGACTACATCGGCGTTTTGAGCGTCAGCGGTCATCTGGTCACGTCCAAGGTTCCATTAACCTGAAGGCTCCAGTCGGACTACATCGGCGTTTTGGGCATCAGCGGTCATCTGGTCACGTCCAAGGTTCCATTAACCTGAAGGCTCCAGTCGGACTACATCGGCGTTTTGAGCGTCAGCGGTCATCTGGTCACGTCCAAGGTTCCATTAACCTGAAGGCTCCAGTCGGACTACATCGGCGTTTTGGGCGTCAGCGGTCATCTGGTCACGTCCAAGGTTCCATTAACCTGAAGGCTCCAGTCGGACTACATCGGCGTTTTGAGCGTCAGCGGTCATCTGGTCACGTCCAAGGTTCCATTAACCTGAAGGCTCCAGTCGGACTACATCGGCGTTTTGAGCGTCAGCGGTCATCTGGTCACGTCCAAGGTTCCATTAACCTGAAGGCTCCAGTCGGACTACATCGGCGTTTTGGGCGTCAGCGGTCATCTGGTCACGTCCAAGGTTCCATTAACCTGAAGGCTCCAGTCGGACTACATCGGCGTTTTGAGCGTCAGCGGTCATCTGGTCACGTCCAAGGTTCCATTAACCTGAAGGCTCCAGTCGGACTACATCGGCGTTTTGGGCGTCAGCGGTCATCTGGTCACGTCCAAGGTTCCATTAACCTGAAGGCTCCAGTCGGACTACATCCGCGTTTTGAGCGTCAGCGGTCATCTGGTCACGTCCAAGGTTCCATTAACCTGAAGGCTCCAGTCGGACTACATCGGCGTTTTGGGCGTCAGCGGTCATCTGGTCACGTCCAAGGTTCCATTAACCTGAAGGCTCCAGTCGGACTACATCGGCGTTTTGAGCGTCAGCGGTCATCTGGTCACGTCCAAGGTTCCATTAACCTGAAGGCTCCAGTCGGACTACATCGGCGTTTTGGGCGTCAGCGGTCATCTGGTCACGTCCAAGGTTCCATTAACCTGAAGGCTCCAGTCGGACTACATCGGCGTTTTGGGCGTCAGCGGTCATCTGGTCACGTCCAAGGTTCCATTAACCTGAAGGCTCCAGTCGGACTACATCGGCGTTTTGAGCGTCAGCGGTCATCTGGTCACGTCCAAGGTTCCATTAACCTGAAGGCTCCAGTCGGACTACATCGGCGTTTTGAGCGTCAGCGGTCATCTGGTCACGTCCAAGGTTCCATTAACCTGAAGGCTCCAGTCGGACTACATCGGCGTTTTGGGCGTCAGCGGTCATCTGGTCACGTCCAAGGTTCCATTAACCTGAAGGCTCCAGTCGGACTACATCGGCGTTTTGAGCGTCAGCGGTCATCTGGTCACGTCCAAGGTGTCCATTAACCTGAAGGCTCCTGTCGGACTACATCGGCGTTTTGGGCGTCAGCGGTCATCTGGTCACGTCCAAGGTTCCATTAACCTGAAGGCTCCAGTCGGACTACATCGGCGTTTTGGGCGTCAGCGGCCATCTGGTCACGTCCAAGGTTCCATTAACCTGAAGGCTCCAGTCGGACTACATCGGCGTTTTGTGCGTCAGCGGTCATCTGGTCACGTCCAAGGTTCCATTAACCTGAAGGCTCCAGTCGGACTACATCGGCGTTTTGAGCGTCAGCGGTCATCTGGTCACGTCCAAGGTTCCATTAACCTGAAGGCTCCAGTCGGACTACATCAGCGTTTTGAGCGTCAGCGGTCATCTGGTCACGTCCAAGGTTCCATTAACCTGAAGGCTCCATTCGGACTACATCCGCGTTTTGAGCGTCAGCGGTCATCTGGTCACGTCCAAGGTTCCATTAACCTGAAGGCTCCAGTCGGACTACATCGGCGTTTTGGGCGTCAGCGGTCATCTGGTCACGTCCAAGGTTCCATTAACCTGAAGGCTCCAGTCGGACTACATCGGCATTTTGTGCGTCAGCGGTCATCTGGTCACGTCCAAGGTTCCATTAACCTGAAGGCTCCATTCGGACTACATCCGGGTTTTGAGCGTCAGCGGTCATCTTGGCACGTCCAAGGTTCCATTAACCTGAAGGCTCCAGTCGGACTACATCGGCGTTTTGTGCGGCAACGGTCATCTGGTCTCGTCCAAGGTTCCATTAACCTGAAGGCTCCTGTCAGACTAAATCGGCATTTGAGCGTCAACGGTCATCTAGTCACGTCCAAGGTTCCATTAACCTGAAGGCTCCTGTCGGACTACATCGGCGTTTTGGGCGTCAGCAGTCATCTGGTCACGTCCAGGGTTCCACTAACCTGAAGGTTCCAGTCGGACTAAATCGGCGTTTTGGGCATCAGCGGTCATCTGGTCACGTCCAAGGTTCCTGAAGGCTCCAGTCGGACTACATCGGCGTTTGGGGCGTCAGCGGTCATCTGCTCACGTCCAAGGTTCCATTAACCTGAAGGCTCCCGTCGGACTACATCGGCATTTTGGGCGTCAGCGGTCGTCTGGTCACGTCCAAGGTTCCGTTAACCTGAAGGCTCCAGTCGGACTACATCAGCGTTTTGAGCGTCAGCGGGCATCTGGTCACGTCCAAGGTTCCATTAACCTGAAGGCTCCATTCGGACTACATCCGCGTTTTGAGCGTCAGCGGTCATCTGGTCACGTCCAAGGTTCCATTAACCTGAAGGCTCCAGTCGGACTACATCAGCGTTTTGAGCGTCAGCGGGCATCTGGTCACGTCCAAGGTTCCATTAACCTGAAGGCTCCATTCGGACTACATCCGCGTTTTGAGCGTCAGCGGTCATCTTGGCACGTCCAAGGTTCCATTAACCTGAAGGCTCCAGTCGGACTACATCGGCGTTTTGTGCGGCAACGGTCATCTGGTCACGTCCAAGGTTCCATTAACCTGAAGGCTCCTGTCAGACTAAATCGGCATTTGAGCGTCAACGGTCATCTAGTCACGTCCAAGGTTCCATTAACCTGAAGGCTCCTGTCGGACTACATCGGCGTTTTGGGCGTCAGCAGTCATCTGGTCACGTCCAGGGTTCCACTAACCTGAAGGTTCCAGTCGGACTAAATCGGCGTTTTGGGCGTCAGCGGTCATCTGGTCACATCTAAGGTTCCATTAACCTGAAGGCTCCAGTCGGACTACATCGGCGTTTTGAGCGTCAGCGGTCATCTGCTCACGTCCAAGGTTCCATTAACCTGAAGGCTCCAGTCGGACTACATCGGCATTTTGGGCGTCAGCGGTCGTCTGGTCACGTCCAAGGTTCCAGTTAACCTGAAGGCTCCAGTCGGACTACATCAGCGTTTTGAGCGTCAGCGGGCATCTGGTCACGTCCAAGGTTCCATTAACCTGAAGGCTCCATTCGGACTACATCCGGCGTTTTGAGCGTCAGCGGTCATCTGGTCACGTCCAAGGTTCCATTAACCTGAAGGCTCCAGTCGGACTACATCAGCGTTTTGAGCGTCAGCGGGCATCTGGTCACGTCCAAGGTTCCATTAACCTGAAGGCTCCATTCGGACTACATCCGCGTTTTGAGCGTCAGCGGTCATCTGGTCACGTCCAAGGTTCCATCAACCTGAAGGCTCGAGTCGGACTACATCGGCGTTTTGGGCATCAGCGGTCATCTGGTCACGTCCAAGGTTCCATTAACCTGAAGGCTCCAGTCGGACTACATCGGCGTTTTGAGCGTCAGCGGTCATCTGGTCACGTCCAAGGTTTCATTAACCTGAAGGCTCCTGTCGGACTACATCGGCGTTTTGGGCGTCAGCGGTCATCTGGTCACGTCCAAGGTTCCGTTAACCTGAAGGCTCCAGTCGGACTACATCGGCGTTTTGGGCGTCAGCGGTCATCTGGTCACCTCTAAGGTTCCATTAACCTGAAGGCTGGAGTCGGACTACATCAGCGTTTTGAGCGTCAGCGGGCATCTGGTCACGTCCAAGGTTCCATTAACCTGAAGGCTCCATTCGGACTACATCCGCGTTTTGAGCGTCAGCGGTCATCTGGTCACGTCCAAGGTTCCATTAACCTGAAGGCTCCAGTCGGACTACATCCGCGTTTTGAGCGTCAGCGGGCATCTGGTCACGTCCAGGGTTCCATTAACCTGAAGGCTCCTGTCAGACTAAATCGGCATTTGAGCGTCAACGGTCATCTAGTCACGTCCAAGGTTCCATTAACCTGAAGGCTCCAGTCGGACTACATCGGCGTTTTGGGCGTCAGCAGTCATCTGGTCACGTCCAAGGGTTCCATTAACCTGAAGGCTCCAGTCGGACTACATCGGCGTTTTGGGCGTCAGCGGTCATCTGGTCACGTCCAAGGTTCATACCTGAAGGCTCCAGTCGGACTACATCGGCGTTTGGGGCGTCAGCGGTCATCTGTCACGTCCAAGGTTCCATTAACCTGAAGGCTCCAGTCGGACTACATCGGCGTTTTGGGCGTCAGCGGTCATCTGGTCACGTCCAAGGTTCCATTAACCTGAAGGCTCCAGTCGGACTACATCGCGTTTTGAGCGTCAGCGGTCATCTGGTCACGTCCAAGGTTCCATTAACCTGAAGGCTCCAGTCGGACTACATCGCGTTTTGAGCGTCAGCGGTCATCTGGTCACGTCCAAGGTTCCATTAACCTGAAGGCTCCAGTCGGACTACATCGGCGTTTTGAGCGTCAGCGGTCATCTGGTCACGTCCAAGGTTCCATTAACCTGAAGGCTCCAGTCGGACTACATCGGCGTTTTGAGCGTCAGCGGTCATCTGGTCACGTCCAAGGTTCCATTAACCTGAAGGCTCCAGTCGGACTACATCGGCGTTTTGGGCGTCAGCGGTCATCTGGTCACGTCCAAGGTTCCATTAACCTGAAGGCTCCAGTCGGACTACATCGGCGTTTTGAGCGTCAGCGGTCATCTGGTCACGTCCAAGGTTCCATTAACCTGAAGGCTCCAGTCGGACTACATCGGCGTTTTGGGCGTCAGCGGTCATCTGGTCACGTCCAAGGTTCCATTAACCTGAAGGCTCCAGTCGGACTACATCGGCGTTTTGGCGTCAGCGGTCATCTGGTCACGTCCAAGGTTCCATTAACCTGAAGGCTCCAGTCGGACTACATCAGGCGTTTTGAGCGTCAGCGGTCATCTGGTCACGTCCAAGGTTCCATTAACCTGAAGGCTCCATTCGGACTACATCGGCGTTTTGAGCGTCAGCGGTCATCTGGTCACGTCCAAGGTTCCATTAACCTGAAGGCTCCAGTCGGACTACATCGGCGTTTTGAGCGTCAGCGGTCATCTGGTCACGTCCAAGGTTCCATTAACCTGAAGGCTCCATTCGGACTACATCCGCGTTTTGAGCGTCAGCGGTCATCTGGTCACGTCCAAGGTTCCATTAACCTGAAGGCTCCAGTCGGACTACATCGGCGTTTTGGGCGTCAGCGGTCATCTGGTCACGTCCAAGGTTCCATTAACCTGAAGGCTCCAGTCGGACTACATCGGCGTTTTGAGCGTCAGCGGTCATCTGGTCACGTCCAAGGTTCCATTAACCTGAAGGCTCCTGTCGGACTACATCGGCGTTTTGGGCGTCAGCGGCCATCTGGTCACGTCCAAGGTTCCATTAACCTGAAGGCTCCAGTCGGACTACATCGGCGTTTTGGGCGTCAGCGGTCATCTGGTCACGTCCAAGGTTCCATTAACCTGAAGGCTCCAGTCGGACTACATCGGCCTTTTGGGCATCAGCGGTCATCTGGTCACGTCCAAGGTTCCATTAACCTGAAGGCTCCACTCGGACTAGATCGGCGTTTTGAGCGTCAGCGGTCATCTGGTCACGTCCAAGGTTCCATTAACCTGAAGGCTCCAGTCGGACTACATCGGCATTTTGGGCATCAGCGGTCATCTGGTCACGTCCAAGGTTCCATTAACCTGAAGGCTCCAATCGGACTAGATCGGCGTTTTGAGCGTCAGCGGTCATCTTGTCACGTCCAAGGTTCCATTAACCTGAAGGCTCCAGTCGGACTACATCGGCGTTTTGAGCGTCAGCGGTCATCTGGTCACGTCCAGGTTCCATTAACCTGAAGGCTCCATTCGGACTACATCGGCGTTTTGAGCGTCAGCGGTCATCTGGTCACGTCCAAGGTTCCATTAACCTGAAGGCTCCAGTCGGACTACATCGGCGTTTTGGGCGTCAGCGGTCATCTGGTCACGTCCAAGGTTCCATTAACCTGAAGGCTCCAGTCGGACTACATCGGCGTTTTGAGCGTCAGCGGTCATCTGGTCACGTCCAAGGTTCCATTAACCTGAAGGCTCCAGTCGGACTACATCGGCGTTTTGGGCGTCAGCGGTCATCTGGTCACGTCCAAGGTTCCATTAACCTGAAGGCTCCAGTCGGACTACATCGGCGTTTTGAGCGTCAGCGGTCATCTGGTCACATCTAAGGTTCCATTAACCTGAAGGCTCCAGTCGGACTACATCGGCGTTTTGGAGCGTCAGCGGTCATCTGGTCACGTCCAAGGTTCCATTAACCTGAAGGCTCCAGTCGGACTACATCGGCGTTTTGAGGCGTCAGCGGTCATCTGGTCACGTCCAAGGTTCCATTAACCTGAAGGCTCCAGTCGGACTACATCGGCGTTTTGGGCGTCAGCGGTCATCTGGTCACGTCCAAGGTTCCATTAACCTGAAGGCTCCAGTCGGACTACATCGGCGTTTTGAGCGTCAGCGGTCATCTGGTCACGTCCAAGGTTCCATTAACCTGAAGGCTCCAGTCGGACTACATCGGCGTTTGGGCATCAGCGGTCATCTGGTCACGTCCAAGGTTCCATTAACCTGAAGGCTCCATTCGGACTACATCGGCGTTTTGAGCGTCAGCGGTCATCTGGTCACGTCCAAGGTTCCATTAACCTGAAGGCTCCAGTCGGACTACATCGGCGTTTTGAGCGTCAGCGGTCATCTGGTCACGTCCAAGGTTCCATTAACCTGAAGGCTCCAGTCGGACTACATCGGCGTTTTGGGCGTCAGCGGTCATCTGGTCACGTCCAAGGTTCCATTAACCTGAAGGCTCCAGTCGGACTACATCGGCGTTTTGGGCGTCAGCGGTCATCTGGTCACGTCCAAGGTTCCATTAACCTGAAGGCTCCATTCGGACTACATCCGCGTTTTGAGCGTCAGCGGTCATCTGGTCACGTCCAAGGTTCCATTAACCTGAAGGCTCCAGTCGGACTACATCGGCATTTTGGGCGTCAGCGGTCATCTGGTCACGTCCAAGGTTCCATTAACCTGAAGGCTCCAGTCGGACTACATCGGCGTTTTGAGCGTCAGCGGTCATCTGGTCACGTCCAAGGTTCCATTAACCTGAAGGCTCCAGTCGGACTACATCGGCGTTTTGAGCGTCAGCGGTCATCTGGTCACGTCCAAGGTTCCATTAACCTGAAGGCTCCAGTCGGACTACATCCGCATTTTGAGCGTCAGCGGTCATCTGGTCACGTCCAAGGTTCCATTAACCTGAAGGCTCCAGTCGGACTACATCGGCGTTTTGAGCGTCAGCGGTCATCTGGGCACGTCCAAGGTTCCATTAACCTGAAGGCTCCTAGTCGGACTACATCGGCGTTTTTGGCGTCAGCGGTCATCTGGTCACGTCTAAGGTTCCATTAACCTGAAGGCTCCAGTCGGACTACATCGGCGTTTTGAGCGTCAGCGGTCATCTGGTCACGTCCAAGGTTCCATTAACCTGAAGGCTCCAGTCGGACTACATCGGCGTTTTGAGCGTCAGCGGGCATCTGGTCACGTCCAAGGTTCCATTAACCTGAAGGCTCCATTCGGACTACATCGCGTTTTGAGCGTCAGCGGTCATCTGGTCACGTCCAAGGTTCCATTCAACCTGAAGGCTCAGTCGGACTACATCGGCGTTTTGGGCGTCAGCGGTCATCTGGTCACGTCCAAGGTTCCATTAACCTGAAGGCTCCAGTCGGACTACATCGGCGTTTTGGGCGTCAGCGGTCATCTGGTCACGTCCAAGGTTCCATTAACCTGAAGGCTCCAGTCGGACTACATCGGCGTTTTGGGCGTCAGCGGTCATCTGGTCACGTCCAAGGTTCCATTAACCTGAAGGCTCCAGTCGGACTACATCGGCATTTTTGGCGTCAGCGGTCATCTGGTCACGTCCAAGGTTCCATTAACCTGAAGGCTCCATTCGGACTACATCGGCGTTTTGAGCGTCAGCGGTCATCTGGTCACGTCCAAGGTTCCATTAACCTGAAGGCTCCAGTCGGACTACATCGGCGTTTTGGCGTCAGCGGTCATCTGGTCACGTCCAAGGTTCCATTAACCTGAAGGCTCCAGTCGGACTACATCGGCATTTTGAGCGTCAGCGGTCATCTGGTCACGTCCAAGGTTCCATTAACCTGAAGGCTCCAGTCGGACTACATCGGCGTTTTGGGCGTCAGCAGTCATCTGGTCACGTCCAAGGTTCCATTAACCTGAAGGCTCCAGTCGGACTACATCGGCGTTTTGGGCGTCAGCGGTCATCTGGTCACGTCCAAGGTTCCATTAACCTGAAGGCTCCAGTCGGACTACATCGGCGTTTTGAGCGTCAGCGGTCATCTGGTCACGTCCAAGGTTCCATTAACCTGAAGGCTCCAGTCGGACTACATCGGCGTTTTGGGCGTCAGCGGTCATCTGGTCACGTCCAAGGTTCCATTAACCTGAAGGCTCCAGTCGGACTACATCGGCGTTTTGAGCGTCAGCGGTCATCTGGTCACGTCCAAGGTTCCATTAACCTGAAGGCTCCAGTCGGACTACATCGGCGTTTTGGGCGTCAGCGGTCATCTGGTCACGTCCAAGGTTCCATTAACCTGAAGGCTCCAGTCGGACTACATCGGCGTTTTGGGCGTCAGCGGTCATCTGGTCACGTCCAAGGTTCCATTAACCTGAAGGCTCCAGTCGGACTACATCGGCGTTTTGAGCGTCAGCGGTCATCTGGTCACGTCCAAGGTTCCATTAACCTGAAGGCTCCAGTCGGACTACATCGGCGTTTTGGCGTCAGCGGTCATCTGGTCACGTCCAAGGTTCCATTAACCTGAAGGCTCCAGTCGGACTACATCGGCTTTTGGGCGTCAGCGGTCATCTGGTCACGTCCAAGGTTCCATTAACCTGAAGGCTCCAGTCGGACTACATCGGCGTTTTGAGCGTCAGCGGTCATCTGGTCACGTCCAAGGTTCCATTAACCTGAAGGCTCCAGTCGGACTACATCGGCATTTTGGGCGTCAGCGGTCATCTGGTCACGTCCAAGGTTCCATTAACCTGAAGGCTCCAGTCGGACTACATCGGCGTTTTGAGCGTCAGCGGTCATCTGGTCACGTCCAAGGTTCCATTAACCTGAAGGCTCCAGTCGGACTACATCGGCGTTTTGAGCGTCAGCGGTCATCTGGTCACGTCCAAGGTTCCATTAACCTGAAGGCTCCAGTCGGACTACATCGGCGTTTTGAGCGTCAGCGGTCATCTGGTCACGTCCAAGGTTCCATTAACCTGAAGGCTCCAGTCGGACTACATCGGCGTTTTGGGCGTCAGCGGTCATCTGGTCACGTCCAAGGTTCCATTAACCTGAAGGCTCCAGTCGGACTACATCGGCGTTTTGGGCGTCAGCGGTCATCTGGTCACGTCCAAGGTTCCATTAACCTGAAGGCTCCAGTCGGACTACATCGGCGTTTTGGGCGTCAGCGGTCATCTGGTCACGTCCAAGGTTCCATTAACCTGAAGGCTCCAGTCGGACTACATCGGCGTTTTGAGCGTCAGCGGTCATCTGGTCACGTCCAAGGTTCCATTAACCTGAAGGCTCCAGTCGGACTACATCGGCGTTTTGGGCGTCAGCGGTCATCTGGTCACGTCCAAGGTTCCATTAACCTGAAGGCTCCAGTCGGACTACATCGGCTTTTGGGCGTCAGCGGTCATCTGGTCACGTCCAAGGTTCCATTAACCTGAAGGCTCCAGTCGGACTACATCGGCAGTTTTGAGGCGTCAGCGGTCATCTGGTCACGTCCAAGGTTCCATTAACCTGAAGGCTCCAGTCGGACTACATCGCGTTTTGGCGTCAGCGGTCATCTGGTCACGTCCAAGGTTCCATTAACCTGAAGGCTCCAGTCGGACTACATCGGCGTTTTGGGCGTCAGCGGTCATCTGGTCACGTCCAAGTTCCATTAACCTGAAGGCTCCAGTCGGACTACATCGGCGTTTTGGAGCGTCAGCGGTCATCTGGTCACGTCCAAGGTTCCATTAACCTGAAGGCTCCAGTCGGACTACATCGGCGTTTTGAGCGTCAGCGGTCATCTGGTCACGTCCAAGGTTCCATTAACCTGAAGGCTCCAGTCGGACTACATCGGCGTTTTGAGCGTCAGCGGTCATCTGGTCACGTCCAAGGTTCCATTAACCTGAAGGCTCCAGTCGGACTACATCGGCGTTTTGGGCGTCAGCGGTCATCTGGTCACGTCCAAGGTTCCATTAACCTGAAGGCTCCAGTCGGACTACATCGGCGTTTTGGGCGTCAGCGGTCATCTGGTCACGTCCAAGGTTCCATTAACCTGAAGGCTCCAGTCGGACTACATCGGCGTTTTGAGCGTCAGCGGTCATCTGGTCACGTCCAAGGTTCCATTAACCTGAAGGCTCCAGTCGGACTACATCGGCGTTTTGGGCGTCAGCGGTCATCTGGTCACGTCCAAGGTTCCATTAACCTGAAGGCTCCAGTCGGACTACATCGGCGTTTTGGGCGTCAGCGGTCATCTGGTCACGTCCAAGGTTCCATTAACCTGAAGGCTCCAGTCGGACTACATCGGCGTTTTGGGCGTCAGCGGTCATCTGGTCACGTCCAAGGTTCCATTAACCTGAAGGGCTCCATTCGGACTACATCGCGTTTTGAGCGTCAGCGGTCATCTGGTCACGTCCAAGGTTCCATTAACCTGAAGGCTCCAGTCGGACTACATCGGCGTTTTGAGCGTCAGCGGTCATCTGGTCACGTCCAAGGTTCCATAACCTGAAGGCTCCAGTCGGACTACATCGGCGTTTTGGGCGTCAGCGGTCATCTGGTCACGTCCAAGGTTCCATAACCTGAAGGCTCAAGTCGGACTACATCGGCGTTTTGGGCGTCAGCGGTCATCTGGTCACGTCCAAGGTTCCATTAACCTGAAGGCTCCAGTCGGACTACATCGGCATTTTGTGTCTCAGCGGTCATCTCGTCACGTCCAAGGTTCCATTAACCTGAAGGCTCCAGTCGGACTACATCGGCGTTTTGAGCGTCAGCGGTCATCTGGTCACGTCCAAGGTTCCATTAACCTGAAGGCTCCAGTCGGACTACATCGGCGTTTTGGGCGTCAGCGGTCATCTGGTCACGTCCAAGGTTCCATTAACCTGAAGGCTCCAGTCGGACTACATCGGCGTTTTGAGCGTCAGCGGTCATCTGGTCACGTCCAAGGTTCCATTAACCTGAAGGCTCCAGTCGGACTACATCGGCGTTTTGGGCGTCAGCGGTCATCTGGTCACGTCCAAGGTTCCATTAACCTGAAGGCTCCAGTCGGACTACATCGGCGTTTTGGGCGTCAGCGGTCATCTGGTCACGTCCAAGGTTCCATTAACCTGAAGGCTCCAGTCGGACTACATCGGCGTTTTGGGCGTCAGCGTCATCTGGTCACGTCCAAGGTTCCATTAACCTGAAGGCTCCAGTCGGACTACATCGGCGTTTTGAGCGTCAGCGGTCATCTGGTCACGTCCAAGGTTCCATTAACCTGAAGGCTCCAGTCGGACTACATCGGCGTTTTGAGGCGTCAGCGGTCATCTGGTCACGTCCAAGGTTCCATTAACCTGAAGGCTCCAGTCGGACTACATCGGCGTTTTGGCGTCAGCGGTCATCTGGTCACGTCCAAGGTTCCATTAACCTGAAGGCTCCAGTCGGACTACATCGGCGTTTTGAGCGTCAGCGGTCATCTGGTCACGTCCAAGGTTCCATTAACCTGAAGGCTCCAGTCGGACTACATCGGCGTTTTGAGCGTCAGCGGTCATCTGGTCACGTCCAAGGTTCCATTAACCTGAAGGCTCCAGTCGGACTACATCGGCGTTTTGGGCGTCAGCGGTCATCTGGTCACGTCCAAGGTTCCATTAACCTGAAGGCTCCAGTCGGACTACATCGGCGTTTTGAGCGTCAGCGGTCATCTGGTCACGTCCAAGGTTCCATTAACCTGAAGGCTCCAGTCGGACTACATCGGCGTTTTTGGGCGTCAGCGGTCATCTGGTCACGTCCAAGGTTCCATTAACCTGAAGGCTCCAGTCGGACTACATCGGCGTTTTTGGCGTCAGCGGTCATCTGGTCACGTCCAAGGTTCCATTAACCTGAAGGCTGGAGTCGGACTACATCGGCGTTTTGAGCGTCAGCGGTCATCTGGTCACGTCCAAGGTTCCATTAACCTGAAGGCTCCAGTCGGACTACATCGGCGTTTTGAGCAGTCAGCGGTCATCTGGTCACGTCCAAGGTTCCATTAACCTGAAGGCTCCAGTCGGACTAGCATCGGCGTTTTGAGCGTCAGCGGTCATCTGGTCACGTCCAAGGTTCCATTAACCTGAAGGCTCCAGTCGGACTACTATCGGCGTTTTGGCGTCAGCGGTCATCTGGTCACGTCCAAGGTTCCATTAACCTGAAGGCTCCAGTCGGACTACATCGGCGTTTTGGCGTCAGCGGTCATCTGGTCACGTCCAAGGTTCCATTAACCTGAAGGCTCCAGTCGGACTACATCGGCGTTTTGAGCGTCAGCGGTCATCTGGTCACGTCCAAGGTTCCATTAACCTGAAGGCTCCGAGTCGGACTACATCGGCGTTTGGCGTCAGCGGTCATCTGGTCACAGTCTAAGGTTCCATTAACCTGAAGGCTCCAGTCAGACTACATCGGCGTTTTGGGCGTCAGCCGTCATCTGGTCACGTCCAAGGTTCCATTAACCTGAAGGCTCCAGTCGGACTACATCGGCGTTTGGGCGTCAGCGGTCATATGGTCACGTCCAAGGTTCCATTACCTGAACGGCTCCAGTCGGACTACATCGGCGTTTTTAGCGTCAGCGGGTCATCTGGTCACGTCCAAGGTTCCATTAACCTGAAGGCTCCTGTCGGACTACATCGGCGTTTTGGCGTCAGCGGTCATCTGGTCACAGTCCAAGGTTCCATAACCTGAAGGCTCCAGTCGGACTACATCGGCGTTTTGGGCGTCAGCGGTCATCTGGTCACGTCCAAGGTTCCATTAACCTGAAGGCTCCAGTCGGACTACATCGGCAGTTTTGGGCCGCAGCGGTCATCTGGTCACGTCCAAGGTTCCATTAACCTGAAGGCTCCAGTCGACTACATCGGCGTTTTGGCGCGTCAGCGGTCATCTGGTCACGTCCAAGGTTCCATTAACCTGAAGGCTCCAGTCGGACTACATCGGCAGTTTTGAGCGTCAGCGGTCATCTGGTCACGTCCAAGGTTCCATTAACCTGAAGGCTCCAGTCGGACTACATCGGCGTTTTGGGCGTCAGCGGTCATCTGGTCACGTCCAAGGTTCCATTAACCTGAAGGCTCCAGTCGGACTACATCGGCGTTTTGAGCGTCAGCGGTCATCTGGTCACGTCCAAGGTTCCATTAACCTGAAGGCTCCAGTCGGACTACATCAGCGTTTTGAGCGTCAGCGGTCATCTGGTCACGTCCAAGGTTCCATTAACCTGAAGGCTCCTGTCGGACTACATCGGCGTTTTGGGCGTCAGCGGTCATCTGGTCACATCTAAGGTTCCATTAACCTGAAGGCTCCAGTCGGACTACATCGGCGTTTTGAGCGTCAGCGGTCATCTGGTCACGTCCAAGGTTCCATTAACCTGAAGGCTCCAGTCGGACTACATCCGGCGTTTTGAGCGTCAGCGGTCATCTGGTCACGTCCAAGGTTCCATTAACCTGAAGGCTCCATTCGGACTACATCCGCGTTTTGAGCGTCAGCGGTCATCTGGTCACGTCCAAGGTTCCATTCACCTGAAGGCTCCAGTCGGACTACATCGGCTGTTTTGGGCGTCAGCGGTCATCTGGTCACGTCCAAGGTTCCATTAACCTGAAGGCTCCAGTCGGACTACATCGGCCTTTTGGGCGTCAGCGGTCATCTGGTCACGTCCAAGGTTCCATTAACCTGAAGGCTCCAGTCGGACTACATCGGCGTTTGTGGCGTCAGCGGTCATCTGGTCACGTCCAAGGTTCCATTAACCTGAAGGCTCCAGTCGGACTACATCCGGGTTTTGAGCGTCAGCGGTCATCTGGTCACGTCCAAGGTTCCATTAACCTGAAGGCTCCAGTCGGACTACATCGGCGTTTTGAGCGTCAGCGGTCATCTGGTCACGTCCAAGGTTCCATTAACCTGAAGGCTCCAGTCGGACTACATCGGCGTTTTGGGCGTCAGCGGTCATCTGGTCACGTCCAAGGTTCCATTAACCTGAAGGCTCCAGTCGGACTACATCGGCCTTTTGGGCGTCAGCGGTCATCTGGTCACGTCCAAGGTTCATTAACCTGAAGGCTCCAGTCGGACTACATCGGCGTTTTGTGCGTCAGCGGTCATCTGGTCACGTCCAAGGTTCCATTAACCTGAAGGCTCCATTAGGACTACATCCGGGTTTTGAGCGTCAGCGGTCATCTTGGCACGTCCAAGGTTCCATTAACCTGAAGGCTCCATTCGGACTACATTCGCGTTTTGAGGTCCGCGGTCATCTGGTCACGTCCAAGGTTCCATCAACCTGAAGGCTCGAGTCGGACTACATCGGCGTTTTGGGCGTCAGCGGTCATCTGGTCACGTCCAAGGTTCCATTAACCTGAAGGCTCCAGTCGGACTACATCAGCGTTTTGAGCGTCAGCGGTCATCTGGTCACGTCCAAGGTTTCATTAACCTGAAGGCTCCTGTCGGACTACATCGGCGTTTTGGGCGTCAGCGACCATCTGGTCACGTCCAACGTTCCATTAACCTGAAGGCTCCAGTCGAGCTACATCGGCGTTTTGGGCGTCAGCAGCCATCTGGTCACGTCCAAGCTTCCATTAACCTGAAGGCTCCAGTCGGACTACATCGGCATTTTGGGCATCAGCGGTCATCTGGTCACGTCCAAGTTTCCATTAACATGAAGGCTCCACTCGGACTAGATCGGCGTTTTGAGCGTCAGCGGTCATCTGGTCACGTCCAAGGTTCCATTAACCTGAAGGCTCCAGTCGGACTACATCGGCATTTTGGGCATCAGCGGTCATCTGGTCACGTCCAAGGTTCCATTAACCTGAAGGCTCCTGTCGGACTACATCGGCGTTTTGGGCGTCAGCGGTCATCTGGTCACATCTAAGGTTCCATTAACCTGAAGGCTCCAGTCGGACTACATCGGCGTTTTGTGCGTCAGCGGTCATCTGGTCACGTCCAAGGTTCCATTAACCTGAAGGCTCCATTAGGACTACATCAGCGTTTTGAGCGTCAGCGGGCATCTGGTCACGTCCAAGGTTCCATTAACCTGAAGGCTCCTGTCGGACTACATCGGCGTTTTGGGCGTCAGCGGTCATCTGGTCACATCTAAGGTTCCATTAACCTGAAGGCTCCAGTCGGACTACATCGGCGTTTTGAGCGTCAGCGGTCATCTGGTCACGTCCAAGGTTCCATTAACCTGAAGGCTCCAGTCGGACTACATCAGCGTTTTGAGCGTCAGCGGGCATCTGGTCACGTCCAAGGTTCCATTAACCTGAAGGCTCCATTCGGACTGCATCCGCGTTTTGAGCGTCAGTGGTCATCTGGTCACGTCCAAGGTTCCATCAACCTGAAGGCTCGAGTCGGACTACATCGGCGTTTTGGGCGTCAGCGGTCATCTGGTCACGTCCAAGGTTCCATTAACCTGAAGGCTCCAGTCGGACTACATCGGCCTTTTGGGCGTCAGCGGTCATCTGGTCACGTCCAAGGTTCCATTAACCTGAAGGCTCCAGTCGGACTACATCGGCGTTTTGTGCGTCAGCGGTCATCTGGTCACGTCCAAGGTTCCATTAACCTGAAGGCTCCATTAGGACTACATCCGGGTTTTGAGCGTCAGCGGTCATCTTGGCACGTCCAAGGTTCCATTAACCTGAAGGCTCCATTCGGACTACATTCGCGTTTTGAGCGTCCGCGGTCATCTGGTCACGTCCAAGGTTCCATCAACCTGAAGGCTCGAGTCGGACTACATCGGCGTTTTGGGCGTCAGCGGTCATCTGGTCACGTCCAAGGTTCCATTAACCTGAAGGCTCCAGTCGGACTACATCGGCGTTTTGAGCGTCAGCGGTCATCTGGTCACGTCCAAGGTTTCATTAACCTGAAGGCTCCTGTCGGACTACATCGGCGTTTTGGGCGTCAGGGACCATCTGGTCACGTCCAAGGTTCCATTAACCTGAAGGCTCCAGTCGGGCTACATCGGCGTTTTGGGCGTCAGCGGCCATCTGGTCACGTCCAAGGTTCCATTAACCTGAAGGCTCCAGTCGGACTACATCGGCATTTTGGGCCTCAGCGGTCATCTGGTCACGTCCAAGGTTCCATTAACCTGAAAGCTCCACTCGGACTAGATCGGCGTTTTGAGCGTCAGCGGTCATCTGGTCACGTCCAAGGTTCCATTAACCTGAAGGCTCCAGTCGGACAACATCGGCATTTTGGGCATCGGCGGTCATCTGGTCACGTCCAAGGTTCCATTAACCTGAAGGCTCCATTCGGACTAGATCGGCGTTTTGAGCGTCAGCGGTCATCTTGTCACGTCCAAGGTTCCATTAACCTGAAGGCTCCAGTCGGACTACATCGGCGTTTTGAGCTTCAGCAGTCATCTGGTCACGTGCAAGGTTCCATTAACCTGAAGGCTCCTGTCGGACTACATCGGCGTTTTGGGCGTCAGCGGTCATCTGGTCACATCTAAGGTTCCATTAACCTGAAGGCTCCAGTCGGACTACATCGGCGTTTTGAGCGTCAGCGGTCATCTGGTCACGTCCAAGGTTCCATTAACCTGAAGGCTCCAGTCGGACTACATCAGCGTTTTGAGCGTCAGCGGGCATCTGGTCACGTCCAAGGTTCCATTAACCTGAAGGCTCCATTCGGACTGCATCCGCATTTTGAGCGTCAGCGGTCATCTGGTCACGTCCAAGGTTTCCATCAACCTGAAGGCTCGATCGGACTACATCGGCGTTTTGGGCGTCAGCGGTCATCTGGTCACGTCCAAGGTTCCATTAAGCTGAAGGCTCCAGTCGGACTACATCGGCCTTTTGGGCGTCAGCGGTCATCTGGTCACGTCCAAGGTTCCATTAACCTGAAGGCTCCAGGCGGACTATATCGGCGTTTGTGCGTCAGCGGTCATCTGGTCACGTCCAAGGTTCCATAACCTGATGGCTCCATTAGGACTACATCCGGGTTTTGAGCGTCAGCGGTCATCTTGGCACGTCCAAGGTTCCATTAACCTGAAGGCTCCAGTCGGACTACATCGGCGTTTTGTGCGGCAACGGTCATCTGGTCTCGTCCAAGGTTCCATTAACCTGAAGGCTCCTGCGGACTACATCGGCGTTTTGGGCGTCAGCAGTCATCTGGTCACGTCCAGGTTCCATAACCTGAAGGCTTCCAGTCGGACTACATCGGCGTTTTGGCGTCAGCGTCATCTGGTCACTCCAAGGTTCCATTAACCTGAAGGCTCCAGTCGGACTACATCGGCTTTTGAGCGTCAGCGGTCATCTGGTCCGTCCAAGGTTCCATTAACCTGAAGGCTCCAGTCGGACTACATCGGCATTTTGGCATCAGCGGTCATCTGGTCACGTCCAAGGTTCCGTTAACCTGAAGGCTCCAGTCGGACTACATCGGCGTTTTGGGCGTCACGGTCATCTGGTCACCTCTAAGGTTCCATAACCTGAAGGCTTGAGTCGGACTTTATCGGCGTTGGCGTCAGCGGTCATCTGGTCACGTCCAAGTTCCATTAACCTGAAGGCTCCATGTCGGACTACATCGGCGTTTTGGGCGTCAGCGGCCATCTGGTCACGTCCAAGGTCCAAAACCTGA